>NC_136509.1:15252020-15309520 GCF_053919585.1 Euprymna scolopes | reverse complement strand
AAAAATACACGATTAAACCCGGTTCTCCAACTTCCAACGTAGACCCCTACTACCATGTCTCCTTCTCCAACATCAGGGGTCTACGTTCTAACCTTCCAGAGGTTGAAACCCAATTACAGGAGACTAAACCAGACCTTTTATTTTTAAGTGAAACTGGCATTGGACAGGCTATTTCCCTTGATGAGTTTGCAATTACAGGATACTCTAACTTAACTTCTAAATCTGACCCCCAAGATCGCCATGGGCATGGAATATGTGCCTATATTAAAGATAGCTTTCCATGTGGGAGGGACATCTCCAGGGAAGATCCTAACTTACCTTATATGTGCTTCCGGGTTGCTTTAGCTCACACTACTGCATTTATATTTACTCTCTATCGCCCCCACAACAGCGGAGTTACTATCTTTCAAAGCATATCTGAGAAAATTGACCAAGTCCTTTCTACTTATCCTTCAGCTAACATTCACGTATGTGGAGACTTCAATGTTCACAACGTCGAATGGTTGACCCACTCAAACAAGACCGATGATGAGGGGAGGTTCTGTTATGATTTCTCCATTGCCTATGACCTCACTCAGATTGTTCAGGAACCTACCCGTGTGCCCGATAATGACGGCCAGTATGCGAGCCTACTAGACCTTTTTCTCACAACTTGCCCTGAACTATGTTCAGTTTCTGTTCTGTCGCCTCTTGGATCTTCCGACCACTCTGTTGTATCAATTAAGATAAAAATGAAATGTAATAAGTCCCCAGACGTACCTCTTCATCGTACAGTATATCGATACACTAAGGCTGACTGGGATAGCTTCCGTACATTTATATCTGATCTACCTCTGCATTCCATGTTTAAAAAGGATGTGTCCTCTATAGTATTAGACCTAACTGAATGGTTAATTGTAGGTATTGACCATTTCATACCCTCTAAAAAATTTCAGCAAAAACCTAACAGCCAGCCATGGTTCTCTCCAGAATGTGCTGCTGCCATTGCGCACAGAAATCACTTTTTCCACTGCTTCAAACGTAATAGATGTATGGAAACTAAAGCCGTTTTCAGGACTGCCAGCAACCATTGTAAGAAAGTAATAAGGAACGCAAGAGAGTTGTATGCTCAATCTGTTAAGTCCAAAGTAGCTGAGCAGCGGCTTGGTTCCCACCAGTTTTGGCAAATAGCAAACAGAATCCTGAACAGAAGCGTGTGCTCCATCCCAACTATTATCAATGGATCTGAGGTAATCTCGTCAGCATCAGACAAAGCCAAACTCTTTGTCAAGAACTTTGCAGCTAATTCTACCCTTTGCGACCAAGACCGCCAACCCCCAATATTTCCTCTTGTATCAGAAAACACGCTATGTGATATACGTATATCTGTACGTGATGTTGCCAAGCTAATCAAAAACCTTGATTCCAGTAAAGCAACTGGCCCTGATGGTATTCCAATTATAGTACTCAAAAAACTTCAACCTGAACTAGCGCCCATACTTACAAAACTGTTTAAACGTTGTCTTAAGGAGAATAGTTTCCCATCTCCCTGGAAAATCTCATCAGTATGCCCTGTATTTAAGAATTCAGGTGATCGCTCATCCCCCTCTCAGTACAGGCCAATAAGTCTCCTGTGCGTCATGAGTAAGTTGCTAGAATCTGTATTAAATACAGAAGTAATCAAACATCTCAACAAAAATAACCTTCTTAGTGACACTCAATATGGTTTCCGTTCTGCTAGATCTACAGCAGATGTCCTTACAGTTATATCGCATAGGATTAGCAAATCTCTCGACGGTGGCAATCTTTCTAGGGCAATTGCTCTTGACATATCTAAAGCCTTTGATAGGGTATGGCATAAAGGTTTACTTCATAAGATTGCTAGCTATGGTATAGCTGGAAAAGTCTTCTCAATTATTAAATCATTTCTTTCTGATAGATTCATAAGAGTAGTAGTTGAGGGGCAAAAATCAGAAGCTCACAATATTAATGCCGGTGTCCCTCAGGGATCCATCCTGGGCCCAACTCTTTTCCTGATCTACATTAATGATCTTCCAAATCATATCCTTACATCATTTGTAGACATTTATGCTGACGACACTACCATTTATGGTACCACATCTAAGACAGTAAACGAGCAAGTTCTCTCCAATTCTCTCTCCTCTGATCTTGAGCACGTAGTACAATGGGGAAAGGAGTGGCTGGTTACTTTTAATGCATCTAAAACCAAGCTTCTCTCTTTACATCATCAACATTCTAATCCACATTTGTCATCAATTGAAATGAATGGCTCTCGTCTTCAGGAGGCCTCAAGTTTTGACAAGCTTCTGGGCTTGACCATTACTCCTGATCTTAAATGGAACACGTATATCAAATCTGTTGCCAAGGCCGCTGGAAAAATGGTGGGATCTTTCTATCGATCCAGTAGATATCTCACTGCTGATGCTATTCTCTATCTATATAAGAGCCAGATACGTCCAAGGATGGAATACTGTTGCCACATCTGGGCAGGAGCTGCTAGAAAGAACTTGTCCTGCCTTGATAGAGTTCAAAATAGACTTCGTAGCCTCGTAGGAGATGTCCTTTTCTCCTCCTTGCAACCTCTATCTCACAGAAGAGATGTTGCGAGTTTGTCTCTGATGTATCGTTATTTTCATGGAAAGTGTTCAACTGAGCTTCAATCTATGGTCCCCCCTCGCCAAACTTTCACAAGAAACACTCGTCTAGCTGTAAACACTATCAATAATTTCCCCCACTCTTTATCTGTGCCTAAACCTAAACGTAGATTCCATGAACAAAGCTTCTTTCTTAGAACTGCACGCCTGTGGAATTGTCTTCCGTTTTCCTGCTTTCCGGCTGACTACAATATGGTTTTGTTCAAGTCTAAAGTAAATAAGTTCTTGATGAGCCGTTCCATATAAGTTATTAAATTTACCAAATTTTCATTACTAATGATTACTATATTGACCAACTTCTACTGTACACTCTTTAACCCTTATCCTTGAGTGGCCTCTGGGCCTTGATAATGTGGTGATGCCTTTGTAAAAAAAAAAAAAAAAAAAAAAAAAAAAAAGAACGACGTTTTATATCGGCGTCTTTTGTGGCTATTAAACCTTGTTTGAATATTAAGCATTTGAAATTGTCCACCGTTAATGACGGCAATTTGAAATCGTCACAGTGCTTATTAACTATAGACGTAAATGTTGTATAGTCCTAACTCTCCTTACGTGTAAGATTCATGCATTTCCATCTTTTATGAAAAAGGTTTCTTTTTGGACAGTATAACTCCATTAATAGTTTGACTGACTCGTTAAACGACAATTCGTTGGTTTTTCTTGGTAAAATATAGTCCACGAATTTGTTATGTTCGGATATACCTAACTTCCGTATCAATAAACGAACCTTCGAAAACGAAACGAACCTTCTTTCGATCCGTCCATGCACTGCAATCAATTTTAAAGTGGTCTTCAAATCTTCTGAAATATGCCTTAAACGTTAGGTCTTCATCAGGAGCATAGTTAAATGTATCAATATCTGACCAGATCGCATTTTGGGAAAAAGCTGTGCTTGTTTCTTCTCCGCTCTCCTTATTCACTAAAACTTGCGTTATCAAATCATTTTTTTTATCTGACTGGTTTTGTTGCTCTAAATGTAATTTTTTCAATTCCAATATTTGTTCATTAATTTCTTTCCTATCTCTTTCCTGTTTTTCCTCGAAGAATTTCATTAAATCTAACTGCTTTTACAATATTTGTTAGTTCATTTCTTTCTTTTCCTCGCTTTTCTTCGAGATATTTTATCAAATTTAACTGTTTGTCTTCATTTTGTTTCTGTATTGCTAATTGCTCTTCTCTGGTCTTTTGTTTTCAAGTTCTAATTGTTGACTTTGTTGGAATTTCACCATTTCCAAAATTTGTTTTGCAAACTCGTCCATTTTGATTTTTTTTGGGGGGGGGAGCGGTATAGAATTACTTAATATGACAAAACAACCCAATTCGTTGGTTTACTTTTCCTATAGTACCAACTCTATAGAAAAAAAAAAACTTTACAAAATTCGTACCTAGTTATTTAACGAATATTTCTTTCATATATTTATTTCCTCGTGTGGCAATTTTTCTGAGAAAATAATTCGGCGTTTGCATTTATACAGAAAGTAGTAGATTTCGTTTGCCATTTTTCAATGTTCGTAACGTGTAGGTACTGGGTTCAATTCCTTGTTGATTCTACACATTTCTTTTAAAAAGAAAAAATTACTTATCTGCGAAAGAGAGTTTATAACATTTATTTAATATTGACTATTCTTTTTGATCCCTGTGCGAAAAAGAATGTCCTTTTCTCGTTAACACTTTATTCATCATGCTTAGCGAAATCTTTTTTTCTTCTTCTTCGACGTGCAGTCCCGTCGACCAGTGAAAAGTTTATTTTAATCGGATTAAAATCCGACGTCGTTTTTAATTTGTGCAAATACATGATTCAGCCAATAAAATAAAATATATCATTTACTTTTGCAGGAGTTTTTTTTTTTTTTTTTTCCTTTTTCCAACGCCTTTTTACCATAAGACGTATTAGCAAGACATGCTTTTTAGAACGATAAGTTTTTTTTAATTACTGAGAACGTGGTCTCGTTAATTCAGTAATTCTCCACGCAATTCGTCTCATGAGTTCTGTTTCATCTCGTAGTTTACGTTTTAGTAGTTTTTTTAACAGCAAGATCAGTTTTTTTTTTTTTTTGACAACGTCTTTGTTAAATCCTTTTTTCAGCAAGAATTGTTGTCCTTATTCAAAGTGCTCTTTATCCTGTGTTTGTGGATTTTTACGCTCGAATGTTGTTTTCCCCCAACGTAGACAAGTAGTTTTTCCCGTTTTCAAACTTTTGAAAAATAAATACTTTTGAAGTTTTGAATTTCCCCCGAATGTAGGAAAAATTATTTTGAATATCCGTGTGTGTTCTTTTTTCTTGAAACCTTTTGGTTGTCAAATGCTGTCTTCCAATGGCTGTTTTCTAGAGTGAATTCGTTGCCCGAATATTCGTCATTCAGTGGTTGTTAGGAATTATTGTAGATTGATCCGGGAAGTTCTTGAATCGTCCTCGTCAGCCAGTTGTTGTAGACTCGTGCTAAGGCTTACAAATGAAAGAAACCACAAGTAGTGTAAATTGTATAAAATATAATATGTATTTATCATTACATATGCACGGACTTGGAGTTTACATTCGTAATACCCTTCCCTTGACTAGAGAAACAAACCTAGAAACGGATGATCAAACCTTTATGTGCTTTAGACTAATCATGCAACACAACATTAGCTACTTTTACTTTCTCTACCGCTCTCCCTCGACCCAAGACTGCACCATAATAAACAAAGTATCTGACAGCATAGACACAGCACTCTCCTTCGACACTAGCGCCCAAGTACATGTATTTGGTGACTTTAATGTTCATCATAAAAACTGGCTTGGATTCTCTACTTACACAGATGCAGCAGGCAGCACAACTCATAGCTTCTCTGTATCTCACTCCCTATCGCAAATTGTTACTTTTCCAACCCGCTTCCCTGATCAGGAAGAACAACACGCATCACTATTAGATCGGTTTTTGACCACAGTTCCTGATGACTGTGTAACGAAAGCCGACAGCCCACTTGGGAACGCTGATCATGCGGTGATAATGGTTGAAATCGCCCTAAACTCTAGACCCAAAACTGAAGAGCCAGTGCTCAAAACAACGAGATATTATAAAAAGGTTGACTGGGAAGCCATCAGAGATCTTATCAGAGACGCCCCATGGGGAAATATTTTTTCTCTTCCTGCTGAACAGTGTGCAACCGAGACCACTGAATGGTTCAAAACTGCAATCGAAGCGCATGTTCCCATGCGGAAATTCTATAGCAAGCCCCACTCTCCCCAATGGTTTACTTCGACTTGCGCAACTGCCATTACCCAAAGGCAGCATGCATTCCGCAGGTTTAACCGACATAAGTCCAGTTCAAACAGACAGAAGTAACTAGAAGCTAGAAGTAACGTTAAGAAAGAAATAGCGACAGCTAAGAGGGAATTTACGGAAACCACTAAAAAACGCATCGAAGCACAAAAACTAGGAACTCGTGACTTCTGGAAAATCTACAACAGTGTAGTAAATAATGGGCAATCAACAATTCCTCCACTAACCAACAATCACGAGGTTCTTTGCTCAGCAACCGAGAAGGCTAACATGCTTGCCAGTCGGTTTGCCTCAAACTCCACACTGGACCCTCTAAACCACCCCTACCTCAATTTCCTATGCGGACAGACGCCACGCTTGACGATCTAATAATCACCCCTGCTCAGGTGCATGCTATCATAAAAAACCTTGACACTTCAAAAGCATGTGGACCCGACCTCATCCCAGCTGTGCTATTAAAAAAGTGCTCAGCCGAAGTAGCTCCAGTTCTCTCCAAACTCTACAACAAATGTCTTAATGAATCTTGCTTTCCGGGCTGTTGGAAAACTGCTTCTGTGGTACCAGTATTCAAGAATTCTGGCGACAGAACTGACCCATTAAATTATCGCCCTATTAGCCTCCTTCCACTTTTTGCCAAAATATTTGAGACCTTAATTAACCATGCTCTAGTCCAGCACCTTACAGATGCTAAACTTCTGACCGACCAACAATATGGATTTAGACAAGCCCGTTCCATGGCAGACATCCTCACTGTAATCTCTGAACGCATATACCATTCACTGGACAAAGCGGGAGAGGGCAGAGCGGTAGCTCTAGATATATCCAAGGCTTTTGACAGGGTATGGCATGAGGGTCTCCTCAGGAAGATTAGATCATACGGTATCACTGGTAGAATACTTAACATAATTAAATCCTTCTTAGATAAGAGAAAAATCCAGGTTGTCCTCGACGGCGTACATCTAAACAATATGATATAAATGCGGGAGTGCCTCAGGGATCTATCCTTGGACCTCTGCTGTTCCTGATATTCATAAATGACTTCCCCGACAAAATTGCCTCTGAGATGGGTATATATGCTGATGACACCACACTCTATAGCAGGCACGACAGGAAAACAAATGAACATATATCTAAAGTAATGGCAGAAACACTAGAGGATGACCTCCAATCAGTAGTGGAATGGGGACAAAAATGGATGGTCACGTTCAATGCCACCAAGACAAAACTGATTTCATTCAATAATTACAAGAAACCTTCTCTACCACCTATAGCAATGGCCAATGACTCTTTATCTGAGAGTACGTCTCTCAAGCTCCTTGGCCTAACGTTCACAGAAAACATGAGCTGGAACAATTACATCAAGAGCATTGCCAGGGCCGCTGCGAGGAAGGTGGGCTCTCTCTACCGTGCTAGAAAACTTCTAACACCCGAAAGTATCCTGTACCTCTACAAGGCCACTATTCGCCCATGTATGGAGTATTGCTGTCATATTTGGGCTGGTGCATCGGCTACTAGTCTCTCGCTCCTTGACAGGGTTCAAAAGAGAGTCGCAAATCTGATAGGCCCTAAACTGGCATCTAAGCTTCAGCCTCTGTCCCATCGTCGAAACGTTGCATCCCTCTGCCTGTTCTACAAGTATTATAATGGTGAATGCTCTGATGACCTGCAAGCACTTGTGCCCCCACGACGTGAACACCCTCGACAGACCCGACAAGCTGCAAAATCCCACCCCCACACTGTAGAGATCCCTAGATGTAAAAGATCTTTCTACTCCAGTAGTTTCTTCCCCAGAACTGCTAGACTTTGGAATTCTATTCCAGGTCACTGCTTCCCCAACTGTACTGACATGCATAAGTTCAAGTGCAACGTGAACCAACATCTCGCTGCCCAAATCCCTACATAGTACCCCAGTAGATGTTTCCCCTGATAGTAGCCCCCTACACCAAAGTGGCGATGTGCCTTGTTTGGGGTGAAAATGTAATAAAAAAAAAATTTAAAAAAATAAAGAATACAGGAGCCACTAAAGTGGTATGAGAGGAACGTGTTCGTCCCATGCGATTAAACATGGTATGAATGTCCCCATCTAGTCTCTGAAACCAGTGGTATTCATAGGACTGGTTTATTCCATTTAGTACTCAAATTTGTACCCCACAACATATATTAGTGATAAAACAATTCCAATATGTTTTCCGATTCCGATACAATTACTGATTCCGTATTAAATTTTCAATTCCGATACAATTACCGATTCCAATTCCGATTCTTTATGGATTCCTTTATATTGAAATATAGAATTGTAATTTTTTTCTAATTACCGCTAAAACACATATTAAATGTCCATATATTTTCCCAAACGTAAAAATACATTCGTATGGAGATAATCTATGGATTTCGGCTTTACTGGTAGTTTAAACATCAATCAATAATTATTATTTTATTATTACTACCGGCAATAGAAGATTTTGCTATAAACAAAATCAAATTAAAAAGACAATTAAAAGAATCGTTTTTGGCATCGGAAGAAAGACACAAATTTTTCCGATTCCGATACCCATAAAATTTCCAATTTTTCAATTCCCGATGCTGATTCCAATTAATCGTCTCAACATTAATATATATATTTTTTATTTATATACATATATATTTTTTTTATTTATATACATATATATATTTTTTATTTATATACATATATATTTTTTTATTTATATACATATATATATTTCATTAAATAAAATAGACGTTTTTTTCAATTTTAGATCGTTTCCAACTTCCCAATAACGGTCTTCACTTCTGACAGAAACTGGCTGATGTCATTGCCATATTTGTCATAAGTTCGAGTACTTTCCAATCCTTCTGGATTCATCGTTAGGAATAGATTAATCTAACTGGCTTTGAACAATATCTATAATATAAAGCTGAATGTGTGTGTGTGTGTGTGTGTGTGTGTGTGTGTGTGTGTGTGTGTGTGTGTGTGTGTGTGTGTGTGTGTGTGTGTGGTCACGAATAGGCTCTTATATGGTTGACTATTTTAAAAAACTGATAACATATAATTATAGAAGATGTATCGAGACACAGGAATGGGTATGTTTGATCTGGCAGAACGGTGGTTTATTAAAATTGTGGGGGTCTGCGTTCGTGCCTGGTCCACAAAGTATGGAAATAAAAAATTGAAAAATTAAAAAAAAAACGTTTACAAGTGTTTTTGATATAGATGTACATAAGAATACTTTGATAAGTATGTTTTAACTTAAATAGGGATGGTATAATAAAATTGTGAAGTCTGCGTTCGCGCCTGGCCTCCATAGAATGGAAATAGGCACAAACTTTAATAAAGACGTTTCATATCTATGTGCATAAGTATACTTTGATAATTATGTTTCAGTTTGAAGAAATATGGTATAATAAAATTATGAGGTGTTCGTTCACGCCTGACCTCCATAGAATGGAAATATGTCACAAAGTTTAACAAGGTTTTTTAATATAGATCCACAGAATATTGTGATAAGTATTTCAGTGTCAACAGGTATGGTATAATAAATTATGGGGTTTATCTATCTTATTTTTACTTTCATTATATTTTGCTTTGGTTTTGATACCCCCAAATTCGAAGCTATCTCTTTACAACCCTTCGTTTTCATAATCTATCATACTTTCATAAATCAGAGTCCATTTTCTGTAGGCTGTTTTTGAACCCAGTCAACGACGGGTACTTTTGCTAGTATATATATATATATATATATATATATATATATACTCGTGAGCAAAAAAAGATGGGCAAAACAAATTTTATACATTTTATTGCACTAAAAGCTATATTGGACAAATAACAATTGAACAAGGAAACTTAAACAAGACTAATAACACAGAACAAGACATTTACTTTAATAAATGCTTAGTATAGAATCGCATTCCCTTTTGATTTCTTTAAAAGATCAATCCTTTAAGACATGCTTTCAACCGAAGTGGAATACTTAAGAGGAGATGTTATTCCATTCGCTTTGCACAGCTTCCCACAGTTTGTCATTGTTCTCAAAGTTATTCCGGCCAATGCACAAGATATTATGGACCAAATATTCCCGATTGGGTCTAAATCAGGGCTTTGACCTGGCCAAAATATCACATCAATTCAATTATCAGAAAACCATTTCTTTGTGACTTTAGCAGGTTTGCAGGGGCATTATCGTGTTGAAAAATAATGTTCTAAGATATTCCCAGCTTCTGGATACTTGGTAACAGTCCTGTTTCTAATATTCAAATGTATTCCTTTGCATTGATTGACTTCTCACATGTAATAAGTTCCCCAACTCCTGCTGCAGTAAAAGTTCCCCATACCATTATCCCTCCATTCCCATATTTAACTGTCGATTTTATGCAACTTGGTGAAAATCTTTCTCCAGTTCTTCGATTGCACCATTCGGGAGCATCACTAACAAGACAAAATCTTGATTCATCTAACCAGATAACATTCCTGAACCAATCTGTATCATTCTTGCCATAACCTACGAAAAATATCTTTCCATGATTGATGTTTCTCTTAGATAAAAATAGCTTCTTTGCACACTTTTTAGAGGAAAATCCCATTTCTTTCCTCTGTCTAGATATTGTATATCTAGAAAGAGAATTTCCAGCCTCTGTTTTTAATTTTTTGGTATGTTCAAAGTAAATTTTCTTTCGATCTTTCAAAACAGTTAATTTAAGCCTGTGGTCATCCTACAAAGTAAATGCTCTAGAGCGACTAGATCCAGATTTCCCGTTTACCAAGCGTTTGACTTCGAATCTTTGACCAATGTGCTTCACTATAGAAAGGGATTTTTCCCCATTTTCTTTTCTTAGAATATCAAAAATCTGCTTGTAAGTCATTTTGGACTGCCTTAATCCTGCAATTCGGTTTTTTATATCCTTGCCAAGATGCGGTCTGACCATTTTTAAAATTAATTTTTCCACTTCTTATTATATGCTGTAATAATAATGATATACAAATTAGAAATTTTCAGTTAAAATTAGCAAAAATTGAAAAATCGACTTCTTCCTTCTTTCACTCTTGGCCCATTTTTTTTGCTCATGAGTATATATATATATATATATATATATATATATATATATATATATATATATATATATATATATATATATATATGTCATTGGTTAATTATTTAAATAACTTAACAACAACTATGGCGATTACATCAGCCAGTTCCTGCCAGAAGTGAAGACCGTTATTCGGGAGTTGGAAGTGATTACAAACATAATTAATAGACAAAAAAACGTCTATTTTATTTAATGAAATATGCCTAATATAAAAAATGCTGCCTATATATATATATATATATATATATATATATATATATATATATATATATATATATATATATATAAGGCACTTTGTGTATGTCTGGGTGTGAGCGAGAGAGAGAGTTTGTTTCCTACATACTCTAAAACGGCTGAGTAGATTTTTGTGAAATTCCACACAAATGTTATTTTTGTGTCTGGCAGTGTTCTCAGATAGGTTTTGTATCAAAATATCTTTGATAAGTATCCAAAATCGATAATCGAATAAATTCCATTAAAATAGAAAAAACTCGATGTTGATCAAAGTTAAGGCTTTTATACAGCCTAACATCACAAATGAATTTTAAAGTTTTAGCCCCACATAAGCAAAAGGGCCCAGCATATAAAGTCAGTAGTAGATTCTTTGATAAGACAGGGGCGCATTCGAAACTAATGTTTTTATTTAGAGCACAATCGAACCATGATACTTGACTTTGTATTTTAAACTATAATTCAAGTTCGTGACTAGACAAGGTAATCAATCGATTTGATTGACAAATTTCACTGATTTAAAATATTTGAAGTTTGGAACATTCGTTGATCTTTTATTCGATCCAAGACAACGTTGAGTCTCCCTGCTAGTGTGTGTATCTATCTATATATATATATATATATATATATATATATATATATATATATATATATATATATATATTCCATTTGCACCCCAAACAAGGCACAGTGCAACTTTGACGTTGAGGGCTACTATCTGGGACATAAGTTGCAAAGATACTATGTAGGGAGTCGAGCAGCAAGATGTCTATTCACATTACATTTGAATTTCTGCATGTCAGTAGTGAAAACATGAACCCGGAAGGGAGTTCTAGAGTTCTACCAGTTCTGGCAAAGAAGCTGTTAGAGTAGAAGGCTTTCTTACATCTAAGGATCTCTACTGTATGTGGGGTGGGACTTGGCTGCTTGTCGTGTTTGTTGAAGGTATTTATGTCAAGGGGATACAAAGGCTTGTATTTCGTCAGAGCATTCACCATTAAAACACTTGTAAAACAAGAAGAGGGATGCAACATTTCGTTGATGGGACAGTGGTTGCATTTCTTTTCTCCATTTCAGGAACTCTTTTTTTTTCTTCTTTTTTTTGCATATATGACTAGTTTTTATATAATGCAGTTTCAATTTATGCCAGTACCAACAAATCCATAGCTTCGCTATAATATTCATTTGCTAATATTTTTCATAAGAATGCATTCTTTGAAACTCTTGAATTGAGGAAATCTTAATATTTCTTCTTTTTTTTTGGGGGGGGGGAGTATCCTGTCGAACAATAAATTCTTGTTAAATTATAATAAAAAGTTTTAAATTGTGTTCTTTTATGACAAGCTCTATTTCATATCTTATTTGTATTGAGCTTATTTGGTTGGGATCACTTGAAACGAGGTACCTTCAATAAGTGTCCACATTTTTTCGTATGGTTACTTTTCTTGATAGTACACACATGAAACACTAGGCCCTTCAAAGTAATCTCCTCCGGCTGCAATACATTTGTTATACCGTTTCGAAAACTTCTGGATGGCAATATGAAAGTCCTCTTGTGTAAGCGTGTCAATGGCCCTCGTCATGGCCTCTATCATCTCCTCAATTGTCTTAAATAAAAGCCTATAAGGTTTTCCTTGAGCTTAAGGAATAACCAAAAGTCACAGTGAGCAAGGTCTGGACTATAGGCAGGGTGAGGAATTGTCTTGATGCCCATCTTGGTCAAAAAGTCTGTGATAAGGATGGAGTTGTGGACTGGTGCATTCGCGCAAATCTCCCGCATCTTCGATTCTTCACGAATAATTGTATGTACAATTCTCACACTAACATCAAACTGTGCACTTATTGTCTCTATAAACACGCGACGATCCTTATCCATGAAATTCTTTATTTGGCCAATCAACTCTGATATTCTGACTTCCTTACTCCTCTAACACCTCTCATCATCCCTCACAGACTTCCTGCCTTCCATGAATCTCTTATGCCACTCAAAAGCTGATGCTTGATTCATGCAAGATGGTCCAAAAGCAGTTTGAAGCATTCCATATGTTTCTGTGACATTTTTTCCGGGTTTAAAACAGAATTTTATTGCCTATCGTTCTTCTAAAGTGTTTTCATGTCCAGATTGCATTTTTGAAATTCACCATTTGTGACAATCAAGCTTTAGTAGAGTGTATTCCAATTCCTGCTGTAGCTGAAATCGTAAAAATTGGTCAGTCTTATCATAGATGTGTAGTAATAACAAACTGGATTTTCAAGAGTCCGCGGCAATTTTTAATGCGCGTACAAAATGTCTAGAATCTTATTGAAAGCACCTCGTAAATCTCTATGCATTAATACGATAGCGTGTTATTTTGTGTGTCACGATTACCTCTTTTTCTGGGTGACTGTGGCTTAATTGTTATGACCTTCCATTTACTAAGAATTCTTCATAAGTTTTGGTTTCGGCTTCAATTATATCTGATGGCACTCAAGTCATCTATTTGTTTATAAATAATTTTACCAAGAATTCTTCATAAGTTATATATATATATATAACTCGAGTTCCTCCAGCTATAATTGAAACTTATGAAGAATTCTTGGTAAAATTATTTATAAAATATATATATATATATATATATATATATATATATATATTTTCTTCATAAGTTTTGGTTTCGATTTTAATTTCAATTCAAGCTGATCCACCCAAGTGATATGAATATTTTTATTTTTTAGGTTTTGGAATCACAACTTTAAAATATATAAGAATCGATAGAAAATTGACTCTATAATTATATATACAAAATCTGCATGAATTAAAATATTTTAATTAAGTGTATTTTACAACCGGGCTATGCAGGGTGTCATTGCTAGCTTAGATAAATACTTTTGCAGTTTTAACAAAAGAACTACAACAATATGAGGGCGTCTCCATTTCATCTTTTTTTTTTTTTTACATTTGTTCATTACAAAGTGTATTGCCACTGAAACATAAGGGGCTACTGTGAGAGGGGTCAGATTATAAGAGGAGCAATCTGGGTGGGTAATTAAGCAGCAAGATCTTTGTTTACATTACATTTTAATTTGGTGCATACTGATCACCACTATTCATTAGATTTCTCCACTTACCCTTGAACCTCACGTTATAATGCTGAGTATTTTACAAGAAGGCATCTATATATTAATACGATAGCGTGTGTGGTTTTGTGTGTCATGCTTACATCTTTTTCTTCCATCCAAGTGACTGTCGTTTAATTGATATGTCCTTCTATTTCTTGTAATAAATAATTTTAACAAGAAATCTTCATAAGTTTTGGTTTCGGTTTCACTTATAGCTGATACACCCAAGTCATATAGATATTTTTTTATTTTCGAAATCGTAACTTTATAATATACTAGCATTTCAGCTCGGCGTTGCCCGGGTGTTTGGATGTGTATGTTGAGCAAAAAAAAAAAAAGTGGTAGTAGGAAGGCAGGCTCGAACCCGTACCGCAAAGGAGGAAAAGAACGGGGTAAAACATAACGTTTATTCTGTTACGAACACCGCCAAATCGGAAGCGACATTTTTTTAAATTAAGGCTAGACAATCTGAAGGAGAGGATAACTTTAAAAAATATCGGTGAAAAAAGTGACCCCTCTCCCTGTAGAAAAGTGCCTTGTAGAAGGGGAAGATATTAATGTTATTAGCCAATTTTTCGATATTTGTCGTGTGAAAGATCGAACTTTAAAACGATACTGATCTTGATAAAATCCGTCGCCTCTATTGAAAGTTTAAGGCAGACATGCAAACATACATACATACATACATACATTTATATATTGGTAACTGAAAATTTTCGACACAAACTGATGAAAAAGCTTGCCCTATCTCTGAATACCCTTTATGTAAAATTTCAAATATTTAGACCAGAAATTGTCTGAGTAATTTGGAAGAGACCACAGAGGTCAATTTTTTTAAAAATTTGACCCCTATTATGACCCCTTAAAATTTATAGTTTTGGGCTCAAATCAAGTTATTAAGTTAGATCCATGTCCAAGTGACCTATATCTAAAATTTCAAGTGCTTAGACCCAAAATTGTCAGAGGAGTTTGTTAGAGTTCTCAAAGGTCAAATCGTTGAACGTTGACCCCTTAATCGACAAATTTCTGGCCAAAAAACGATCACATCGATTTTCCCAAATCTCAGTAACCTGTATATCAAATTTCGGGTCTGTAGACTAAAAATTGACAGAGTTATTGCGTAGGGAAATGTACACAGACACACAGACACTTTCACTTTTATATATATATAGATAAGAATCGGTAGAAAACTATAATATTATATACGAATCTGCATGAATTAAAAACATCATATTTAAGTGCATTTTATGACCGAGCTACGCCAGGCATCCCTGCTAGCTTAGATAAATTCTTTTGCAGTTTTAACAAAAGAACTACAATAATATGAGGGCGTCTCCATTTCCACTGAACATCCATAGAATGCCAACATCAATATATTACATACGAAAGAGTCCGCTGTGGAATTTCCACAGGTCCTGCTAGTTAATATTTATATTAGTTTTAAGTTTACAGTAGCTTTTGGCTTGTAAACTTATGTTTTACTTCTTGAATTATATATACATACTAGCAGTTCAGCCCTGCTTTACTCGGACCCCATAACTTTATGTGCATATGTATATATATTAAAACGTTTGATCCATGTCCAAGTAACCTACATTTAAAATTTCAAATGTTTTGACCCAAATTTGACGGAGGAGTTTGGTAGAGTTTTCAAAGGTCAAATCGTTGAACTTTGACCTCTTGACAGCCAAATTTCTGGCTGAAAATCGATTAAAAAGATTTTCCCAAATCCCAATACCCCTTTATGTCAAACTTCGAGTCTTTAGATCGAAAATTGACAGAGTAATTTGGTAGGGAAATGCACAAACACACACACACACACACACCTTTTCACTTATATAATTCAAGAATTAAAACAAGTTCATATATATATATATATATATATAAAATACATATGTATATATATATATGTGTATATATACACTAGCAGTTCAGCCCGGCTTTGCTTGGTCCCTATGTACTGTTCATAACTTGCCCTACGTGTGAATACACTTTGTGTAAGATTTCAAATGTTTAGACCAAAATTTGTCTGAGTAATTTCGTAGAGATTGCAGAGGTCAATTTGTTTTAAATTTGACCCCAATTTTGATCCTTTGGCATTTATTTTTTGGGGCGCAAATCAAATTATAAACTTTGATCCATGTCCAAGTAACGTACATTTAAAATGTTAAGTGTTTACACCCAAAATTGGCGGAGGAGTTTGGTGGAGTTTTCAAAGGTCAAATCGTTGAACTTTGACCTCTTGACAGCCAAATTTCTGGCCAAAAACCGATTCAAAAGATTTTCCCAAATCTCAATACCCCTTATGTCAAATTTCGAGTCTGTAGACCGAAAACTGACAGAGTTATTTGGTAGGGAAATGTACACACACACATAGATATGTTCACTTATATATATATATATATATATATATATATATATATATATATATATATATATATATATATATATATATATATATATATACACACACACACACACACACACACACGCACGCTCGTGTTATTCTAGCTAATAAGTAGTGATCGTATCTCATTCAACAAATTGCAAAAAAGTTTGCAGTCCGTAAAGGCCGGCGCGCTTCACTAATTAGCTTTAATATTGCTTAAATAATTGCCATGTTGTGTATAAAAAAAAAAAATAAAAAAAAACGCAAGTAGTAGCAGCAAGAACCACTCGGGTCTTTCAACTTGTTGAGTTACGACGAGAAGAGTTGGATGTGGAGAGTCAAAACATTTCTAGAATTCGGTAAGACACGTTTTCCCCTCCCCCCCCCCCTTCAAAACAACTTTTGTCTGCGATAACTTTCACGATCATTTATTTTCAATCGTCTCATTTTTTTTTCTTACTAAAACACAACCATTCCGTCTGTTCACTTAAAAAAAAAAAAAAATGACAGTTGCTTTTTTTTTTTTTTTTTTTTTTTCTATCTCCATCATTCTACGGATGGATAGAAATGATATAATCTCTGCATTTTGCTTCCGTCTGTATCTTTGATGGTTAGAGGAAGGGTTAAAAACAGTTGATTTTATTTCAATTAAGTGATTTTAAAATGGTGCTTCCACAGACTTTTGCCGCACTAAACCTTAAACTTCGGTTAAGATTGTTAGGATTAGGATTACATGAAAAAAAAAACGGTTCTTATTTGAAATTCAACTTAATTTTAAAAATGTGCAGAAAAAACCGTCATGGAATGAAAACGTCATATTCCAAAAATCTCGTAAAGTGTTCAATTCGTTTTTGTTGTTTGTTTTTTTAATATAGAAAATCATATTTTTACGATTTTTATCGATTGATAGTATACTGTAGCCATTCCAAAACTGATTTTAAAATCTCGGTAGTTTGACTTGAGTTGCCTCCTTTATTAAATATGGTGGATCGAAACACAACGTCTCGCTTCGTCATAAAATTTGATTTTCTTTGTTTTAAAAAATAATTTACATATTTTGGGAATGTGGCATTTTGGCATTATTCCCCCAAAACCTTTTTTTTTACTTAAACAATAGACTACAAAATAATAATAATAATAAATAAATAAATAAAAATTTAAAATTAAAAAAAAAATTAAATTATTTCCCCGGCATTCCGGCCGTAGGAAAAGTTGTCCTCGTTGCGGAGGAGGAAACACTGTTATTGATTAGGACAGTTTTTATTTTTACCCCATTTAGGGTGAAGGAATAAGGATAATCCCCAATCTAATCTTTCCTTTGTGGGGGCGCAAATAAATAGGGAATAAGTTATAGTAACTTCATCGAACACGTTTGAACACCGAAATTAAAAATCGATCAGAAAAAATCACCAGCACCAGCGTTATAACTAAATTGAGGAAAATGTTAGCTAAGGAAGAACGATAACTGAAGCTCGGAATTTTCTAGTTAAAACACAGCGTTATAAATTTGATTTACCGTTCCTCCTTAGCCTTTTTTTTTTTTTTTTTTTTTTGATTTGTGTCTAAAGATGGTGACTATATTTTTTTTTTTTCCGGCCGACTTTCATTTTGGCATTTCACGTGTATGATGAAACTTGCTTTAACGTGGTGTTTTAAATGCTATTATGTCGCTTTTTCGGGACCTACTAACCGCTTGTTTTGCCAGGTTTTTAATGATTTTTTTTCCTGCATCGTACACTCATCTATTGTGCCGCTAGAGACAGATTTTTTTATATTTTAGTCAGTATTTTATATTTTAGAGTGGGGAATCGATTTCCTCTATCAATTTAACGTAAAATGATCACTTGTTGACTATCACGAATTTCCGGCAGTACAATGTAAAAACAAAACAAGTGAAAAAAGCAGGCATGCATGGTCCCTCGTGAGTGCACAGTGAAGTAGGCATAAAAAAAATGACTACGTTCAGCATTTGCCCCTCCCCCTGATTTAGTCCCAAAAGTCCCCAGGGGACGTCAAATCCTGTGAAAATTAACAAACGGTACCGTTTTAGGCCATAACGTATGTAAATTTGAGTTGTGCACCATGCAAAAAAAAAAAAAAAGAAAGAAATGAATAAGTTCATCATTTGCCCCCCCCCCCATTTAACCCCAAAAGTCCCCAAGGTCTGAACATATTTAAATTTGAGTTCAGCACCATGCAAAACTGCTAAATAGACATACTCAGAAAATTTTGGACAAATATGGTAAAATAGTCCCCAAAATGGAGTGTCTTTATTAGCCCTAAAAGAGGCCCTGGGGGCACATCCAAGAGTTATGCCGAAGTATAGACAAACAAAATTATATAGAAATCAGTTAGTTACAACTTTTCAGAAAGATTTATAAAAATCCAAGGCATCAGTTTTTTTTTTTTTTTTTTTAATAAACACAAAAATGTCAATTTTAGCCATTGTAACCCGACGGCACCCCAAGGGGAGCAACCGGAGTTTTCTCGGAAAATCCCTTCTGTTACTTTTTTACTCATATCATGTTTAATGTTTGTGCAAAATTTCAAAAAATTCCAAGGCGTAGTTATTGAGAAAAGTCCACCCTCCTTCTGTTGGGGTACCCAAAAAAAAATGCGTAGCCAAATTTTTATTCATTTCGTACTTGTATGATGTACAAGGTGCCTTCAATAAGTTTCCAGATTTTTTTTCGTATGGCCACTTTTATTGATAGTACACACATGATACTTTTTTTTTTTTAACACAGGCATCACCACTTATCAAGGCCAAGAGGCCACTCAAGGATAAGGGTTAAAGAGTGTACAGTAGAAATTGGACAACATAGTAATCATTAGTAATGAAAATTTGGTAAATTTGATAACTTATATAGAACGGCTCATCAAGAACTTATTTATGTTAGACTTGAACACAACCATATTGTAGTCAGCCGGAAAGCAGGAAAACGGAAGACAATTCCACAGGCGTGCAGTTCTAAGAAAGAAGCTTTGTTCATGGAATCTATGTTTAGGTTTAGGCACAGATAAAGAGTGGGGGGAATTATTGATAGTGTTTACAGCTAGACGAGTGTTTCTTGTGAAAGTTTGGTGAGGGGGGACCATAGACTGAAGCTCAGTCGAACACTTTCCATGAAAATAACGATACATCAGAGACAAACTCGCAACATCTCTTCTGTGAGATAGAGGTTGCAAGGAAGAGAAAAGCACATCTCCTACGAGGCTACGAAGTCTATTTTGAACTCTATTAAGGCAGGACAAGTCCTTTCTAGCAGCTCCTGCCCAGATGTGGCAACAGTATTCCATCCTTGGACGTACCTGGCTCTTATATAGATAGAGAATAGCATCAGCAGTGAGATATTTACAGGATCGATAGAAAGATTCCACCATTTTTCCAGCGGCCTTGGCAACAGATTTGATGTACGTGTTCCATTTTAGATCAGGAGTAATGGTCAAGCCCAGAAGCTTGTCAAAACATGAGGCCTCCTGAAGACGAGAGCCATTCATTTCAATTGATGCCAGATGTGGATCAGAATGTTGATGATGTAAAGAGAGAAGCTTGGTTTTAGATGCATTAAAAGTAACCAGCCACTCCTTTCCCCATTGTACTACGTGCTCAAGATCAGAGGAGAGAGAATTGGAGAGAACTTGGTCGTTTACTGTCTTAGATGTGCTACCATAAATGATAGTGTCATCAGCATAAATGTCTACAGATGATGTAAGGATGTGATTTGAAAGATCATTAATGTAGATCAGGAAAAGAGTTGGGCCCAGGATGGACCCCTGAGGGACACCGGCATTAATACTGTGAGCTTCTGATTTTTGCCCCTCAACTACTACTCTTATGAACCTATCAGAAAGAAATGATTTAATAATTGAGAAGACATTTCCAGCTATACCATAGCTAGAGATCTTGTGAAGTAAACCTTTATGCCATACCCTATCAAAGGCCTTAGATATGTCAAGAGCAATTGCCCTAGAAAGGTTGCCTCCGTCGAGAGATTTGCTAATCCTATGAGATATAACTGTAAGCACATCTGCTGTAGATCTAGCAGAACGGAAACTGAGTGTCACTAAGAAGGTTATTTTTGTTGAGATGGTTGATTACTTCTGTATTTAACACAGATTCCAGCAACTTACTCATGACGCACAGGAGACTTATTGGCCTATACTGAGAGGGGGATGAGCGATCACCTGAATTCTTAAATACAGGGCATATTGATGAAATTTTCCAGGGAGATGGGAAACTATTCTCCTTAAGACAACGTTTAAACAGTTTTGTAAGTATGGGCGCTAGTTCAGGTTGAAGATTTTTGAGTACTATAATTGGAATACCGTCAGGGCCAGTTGCTTTACTGGAATCTAGGTTTTTGATTAGCTTGGCAACATCACGTACAGATATACGTATATCACATAGCATGTTTTCTGATACAGGAGGAAATATTGGGGGTTGGCGGCCTTGATCGCAAAGGGTAGAATTAGCTGCAAAGTTCTTGACAAAGAGTTTGGCTTTGTCTGATGCTGACGAGATTACCTCAGGTCCATTGATAATAGTTGGGATGGAGCACACGCTTCTGTTCAGGATTCTGTTTGCTATTTGCCAAAACTGGTGGGAACCAAGCCGCTGCTCAGCTACTTTGGACTTAACAGATTGAGCATACAACTCTCTTGCGTTCTTTATTACTTTCTTACAATGGTTGCTGGCAGTCCTGAAAGCGGCTTTAGTTTCCATACATCTATTACGTTGGAAGCAGTAGAAAAAGTGATTTCTGTGCGCAATGGCAGCAGCACATTCTGGAGAGAACCATGGCTGGCTGTTAGGTTTTTGCTGAAACTTTTTCGAGGGTATGAAACGGTTAATACCTACAATTAACCATTCCGTCAGGTCTAATACTATAGAGGACACATGCTTTTTAAACATGGAATGCAGAGGTAGATCAGATATAAATGTACGGAAGCTATCCCAGTCAGCCTTAGTGTATCGATATACTGTACGATGGAGAGGTACATCTGGGGACATATTACATTTCATTTTTATCTTAATTGATACAACAGAGTGGTCGGAAGATCCAAGAGGCGACAGAACAGAAACTGAACATAGTTCAGGGCAAGTTGTGAGAAAAAGTCTAGTAGGCTCGCATACTGGCCGTCATTGTCGGGCACACGGGTGGGTTCCTGAACAATCTGAGTGAGGTCATAAGCAATGGAGAAATCATGACAGAACCTCCCCTCATCATCGGTTTTGTTTTAGTGGGTCAACCATTCGACGTTGTGAACATTGAAGTCTCCACATACGTGAATGTTAGCTGAAGGATAAGCAGATAGGACTTGGTCAATTTTCTCAGATATGCTTTGAAAGATAGTAACTCTGCTGTTGTGGGGGCGATAGAGAGTAAATATAAATGCAGTAGTGTGAGCTAAAGCAACCCGGAAGCACATATAGGGTAAGTTAGGATCTTCCCTGGAGATGTCCCTCTCACATGAAAAGCTATCTTTAATATAGGCACATATTCCATGCCCATGGCGATCTTGGGGGGTCAGATTTAGAAGTTAAGTTAGAGTATCCTTTAATTGCGAACTCTTCTAGGGAAATAGCCTGTCCAATGCCAGTTTCACTTAAAAATAAAAGGTCTGGTTTAGTCTCCTGTAATTGGGTTTCAACCTCTGGAAGGTTAGAACATAGACCCCTGATGTTGGAGAAGGAGACATGGTAGTAGGGGTTTACGTTGGAAGTTGGAGAACCGGGTTTAATCGTGTATTTTTTCTTGCAACTTGTCATGATGAAATTTTGGAATTTGTGGACTAGGTCGTCAGATTTACTTAGAACAGGACAGAGAGGGGAAACTAAGAGAGAAAAAGAAACGAAGATTTTTTATTTTTTTTATTTGTAGCTAATGATAAGGTAAAGCCGTAACAATTACCCACTAGTATGGCATCGAGAGGCCCCACCAGAAGCTACTGCATGGTCCAGAATCCATTCACCAAATGGCAATACAGCAGCCCCAGTACTTTGCACCTGCTGATAGGACAGCCTCCTTAGTGTTTAATCTAAGGTTCAGGTCCCTGACTATCAGGCGGATAACGTCAGTCCAGACAAAACGTTTACCTCCAGCACCCTTACTAGTGACATGGCTACAAGGATAGACATAGAAACAGAAAATTTCCGCCATCTCTGCCAACTGTTCGCGCAAAATACTGCCAACCTAGAAAACGGGTATTTCTTCTCCCTTTGTCAGAAAAATCACTCATTAAAAAATGAGAACTGAGGGACAAATAAGAAGAAGCGAGAGTAACAGGAGCTGCCGATAACGCATCCACAATGCGTTTTTTACTCTCCATTAAAAAAAAAAAAAAATTATTAAGTATTCTACTTAATAAAAGTCCAACAGACGTGTTTAAGGGAAAGTATGGTGATAGCTTCCCCTCTCGCGAACTAAAAATGAGTACAATTTCGTAATCTATTTTTGCAATCAACTCGGTAGATAAATAAACATTTATGGACGAGAAAAAAAGCTAGCATTTAATAAAACAGGAATACATAAATTAAATACTGAAATAAAATGTAGTTATTAATATTTGAATCTAAAAATAAAAAGTACGAATTAATATTGAAATCACTTATCTCAACAAAAACACTTCCGTCTCCAAAAATGCAAACTGTAGTGAAGAATTTCAGTTTTAACAGCGTTCAGAAGATTTTTTTTTTTAAATTAACCGTTAAAAGAAAAGCGTGATTTTATTCTGAACTTTAGCTAGTCACGTTTTAAGAAACTTACGATATAAAAGAAAAGCGGATGAGGGGGGGGGTTCTTCCAAAGTTAGTTGGTGACGTTATAAGTAATTGCGAGATAAGATGGAAGCCGGAATTTAGGGGTGGGGACTGAAAAGGATAATATAATTGATTGAGTATACAATAGTCCCCCTTCAAAGTAATCTCCTCCGGCTGCAATGCACTTGTTGTACCGCTCCAACTAATTCTGTAAGGTCCCATGCTAGTCCTCTTGTGTGAGCGTATCAATGGCCCTCCTCACAGTCTTTTTCATCTCCTCAATTTTCTCATAACGACAGCCTCTGATGTTTTCCTTGAGCTTGGGGAACAAGCAAAAGTCACAAGAAGAAAGGTTTTGACTATAGGAAGGGTGAGGAAATGTCTTGATGCACATCTTGGTCAAATAGTCTGTGATAAAGATGGAGTTGTAGATTGGTGCATTTGCGCAAATCTTTCACATCTTCAGTGCCTCGCAAATAATTGTGTTTACAGTTCCCACACTGACATCAAACTGCACACTTATTGTCTCTATAGACACACGACAGTCCTTATCCATGAGATTCTTTATTTGGCCAATCAACCTTGGTGTTCTGACTTTCTTACTTCTCCCACACCTCCCATCATCCCTCACAGACTTCCTGCCTTCCTTGAATCTCTTATGCCACTTAAAAACTAATTCTCGATTCATGCAAGATGGTCCAAAAGCAGTCTGAAGCATTCTATACGTTTCTGTGGCATTTTTTTCCCAAGTTTAAAACAGAATTTTATTGCATATTGTTCTTCTAAAGTGTCCTCATGCCCAGATTGCATTTTTGAAATTCACCAACTGTGATAATGAGGCTTTAGTAGAGTGTATTCCAATTCATACTTTAGCTGTTCATTTGATCACCTGAAATCATAAAAAATGGTCAGTCATCTCATAAGATGTATAGCAATAACGTACTAAATTTTCAAGAGTTTACGACAATTTTAAATGTCTATACAAAAAAGTTCCCTTTATTTTCCATTTTCACATACAAACCTGTCCATATTTATTGTTCATGTTCTTCTTTGCTTAAACAATAGAAATTATATCGAAATCCATATTAAATGTCGGTGTGGTTCTTTGATCTACACAAAGATGCTATCACCATCCAAAATGGCTTCTTCCCAGGCCAGGAACCAAAAATTTATTACATAACATTATAACATAATTTTTGCCCTGCATCTTTTCCTTTTTTTTTTTTTTTTGTGTGTGTGATTTGAAACACTCGTCCTCTAAATGTATGTACCTTGGCCATAATGAACCCCAAAGGCACTAGTTTGCCCATGCAAACGAGTGCAACTTATTAACGCCACCACCTTACTTGTATAGCCTCTACAAGCAATGCTGTAACTTTTCAAAGAAAAAAATTGGCGAAAAAGTACTAGAAGCTCCAAAAATAAATTGAAAAGCTGAATAAAACTGAAAAATAAACACGTTATTCTGCACAAGTGTGAACCTTATTTTCCAAATTTTTTATGCCTATGATTATTTATTCCCCCCCCCCCCCCGAAATATGTTACAGCCGCCGACTTCCCCTCCCCAAAAATTAGTTATTACATAATAATATTAAAACTAATATGATTATCACTTGCATGATTTTCTGCCCGGAATTTGGTAACTATCAAGAAATGGGTGATCATTTTTGTTAAATTTATATATGAAAGTGAGGTACTTGTACAGTTTAATGAAGACATTAAAAAATGAAAATATTGAAAAGGTTATATTGTACGTATCCGTTTTGAACTGAAGATCTCTGAAAAATATTTCTCTTAATTTGATCAAGTAGTTTCTTTTTTACAGCAGAAAAACACGTTTTTTATGACAGCACGTTCAAGGTAGTCATCTTGGAATATTTTGAATACGCCACAGGAAGATAACTCTGTTTAAAGCGCCGACACTCCCTCAGCATCTTTAATACTAGCTTTTCTTCCTAAAAACCGAACCTTTTGCTCGGTATCGTAACAAATTGATTTTTCGCTGTAAAAAAAAAAAACTACTTGATAAAGTTAAGTGAAATTTTTTTTCAGAGAACTTCGTTCCATAACAGATACGTATAATATAACTTTTTTTCCGATATTTTCATTTTTTAATGTCTTGATTAAACTGTATAAGTACCGAAAGTGATCCCCACTTTAGAATCTAAAATAATGATTTCTAAACTAAAAAAATACACAACGGAATTCTGCAGTCTTACTAATCTTTAGCACCTTCATTGTTCATTGGTTGGTCAGTGGTTGTTTCTATTTCCTTTTAAGGTTCGTCCGATTGGCCAACAGGTAAACCAATCACTGCTCCCTTAAGGGTCACGTGAGCAAGTCTACATAAACTCAAACGCAGTCAGTGTAGTAACATTTCCTTTACTGAAAGGAAGAAAATCCTATTCTCTTTTTTATTTTACAAATAAATAATTCAACAAAGTGTATTATCTGTTCTAGTCTCTCAGGAGGTCATCCTCCCAGGAATTGCCTCTTCCTTTGTAAGGTCAGTTTAATATATTGCTTGGTGAACACCAACGGTATTGATCATAGTTACATTTGAATCCCGTCTAAAATGCTCCCTTTGAAGGAGAGCTAAGTTACTCCATTATAAACTGATGATGCGTTTAACTTTGCCACATAAATGCATAGGCATGAAACGCTTATTCTTCCCATCTGATGTTGTTTCGGGATTGTTACATATTACAGGGTGGAACGATAAAATTGTCACCCAAGAAAAGACAACATTTCATTTCCGTTTGATGAAAACCGGTTTTCTTTTTTTGTTGCAGGCTATCTAATAGTTGGCCAGTTGTGTACGAATCCATAGAGAGAGCGATAGGCGCCTTCCATCATGTCTGAAAGTGACACAATGTTCAACTAAAGGAAGAATCTATCAGACATGTGCATGCAGTGTGATGTATGCAAGTGAAACTTGACCATTAAGGGTCAAGGACATGTGTACCACGGTTCCCCAAGTCAGCCCATAAACACATGGACATGCACCCCAGCAGGGTGGTCTGTTTTTCCAATCCTGCTTCACAGGACCAATTGGTCGTCTCCAGTCCCTAAACACTGTGGCTAATCTTAAGTTCCTGTGGCTACACTTTTATCTTCATCTAGTGATGGACTCTTCAAAATGTAACCAGACACTTACTTGTTACTGAAACTAACACTCTGGTGCTCAAGGTGTACAAAACGTACATGACCCTAAGTCTGTATGGCAATTATCTTTAGCACACTGGCTGGCCATTCATTGTCAGATGCTGTAGTTTGAGTTATTTTTGTAGGTGCTTTCATGAATGGCTGATTGTGGTTTCGGTGTTGTAATTAACTGAGTTTTTAAATCTAAGCAATTCAATAACTCAGAAATCATTTTCTTGTAAACGAGAATAATTATTCATAAGATATTTCAGAGTATACTTTGTGTAAAGGAAAGTTAATTCTTCAGGTTTTTAACGGTTTCATGATGTAGGATGTTTTCAACTTAGGGTCGTTCAGACAGCTTTTCAGTCAGAGGAGTTTTTCAACTTAGCTCTTTTGTGTAGGTTATCTAGCCCAGAGCGAGACCAAAACTGAGGTATGTATCCTTTGATGCCCAGCAAGCAAGTTCTCTCTTGATTCGTCAAACACAATGGTTTCTTATGAAACCTTAATTCCGACCACCATCTCTTTGGGATTAGCATTTCCTCGTCTATCATTTGAAGATTACCCTTTTCCTTCTATTGTTTTTCTCTTCTCTTTTCTTTCTTTTCCTGAAACTTTTTCTTTCTCTCTCTCTCTCTCTCTCTCTCTCTCTATCGCCCTCCCACGCTCTTAAACCTCTTTTTATTCTTTCCCTCTTTATATTTAGATAACTTACCATATATATATGTGTGTGTGTGTGGAAATATGTTTCTTCAATTATATTTCACTATTTGTTTATACTAATCCTTTAATTCATGGAGCTCAATGTAATTACAGAGCATATAACAAATAAATAACAAACGTCTATATTCCAAATTTCAAGATGTTGACCATCTTACCGTTTATTTTTTTAATTCAATTAACATGCACAATTCTTTACAGCATCTGTTTCATAGCGCAGAATCATTCATTTAATTATTACATTAATCAATTAATTTAACTTATCAGAAGGACAAGCACTTATCAATTTTAAAAGAAAATAAAGGCATATGGGCATGATTACAAAATTCGAAATTTGGGAGAGAAGTTGCAATTTACCTTTTTTCATTTTATTACACCATCTTATATATATATATATACAAATGAAACTTTTGAATTGCATTATGAAAATTAAGAATATACAATAAATTCATTGTTTGACAAGGAATATAAAATTAAATTTTTTCCTAATTAAATATTACAGGAAAAAACTTTAATTTTTTGTATTCCTTGTCAAGCAATAAATTTATTGTATATTTTTTATTTACATAATTTAATTCAGAACTTCCATATATAGTACTGCTCTATCTCGCATATTGAGCTTTCTTTATCTAGCTGGGATTGTCTTATAAATATTGATATTAATATTTATATGGACTTTAGGTTTACAGTATTATACAAGCTGTAATTCGAAAACATTTTAAAATCTCAAAATTTCATTTATATATATATATATATATATATAATTGCTAATTCCTACCCTCTGATGAGAAGGAAAGTATTTCTTCGAAACTCTGCGGATTAAGGACTATCCATTTATCTAGTGTTTCCTTTTCAGATTAAATATGTTTTTAACTCATTTCAAAGTGTTTTTTAACATATTTTAATTGTTTTCTCATATTATAAGCTCTATTTCCTATATTGTTTTATCGAGCTTTTACATCTGGCTGAGATAATTTTATAAATATTAATTCTGTAATATTTATAATATACTTTAATTTTACCATCTTGGATCATTTTGGGAAATTTAATTGTAATTTTTATTTTATTTTATTTTATATATATATATATATATATATATATATATATATATATATATATATTTAAAATAAATAATATAAGTATTCATTGAATCGTGTTCCGTCATCTAATACTCATCAGAGTGGCTATATCTAGCAAGATTCGAAATCGGGACCCCATGGTAAAAAGTGTAACCCCCTACCACTAGGCTATCTCGTACGACTGAATGTATCGCTTTTTTTATTTCGATCTTATTTGTTTTTGTTTTCGATATTTTTTTAATGAATTCAATGATATATACGAAAGTGTATTTTTACATAAATGCGAGTTGGGAATAATTTTCCCTTTAACAGATTTTGGTACCCCCAAATGGAAAGCGGCGTATGTATTATTTTTAAAATATAATTATCCACTGACTTCAGTCCATTCCACTTGTTCTCAAAATACAGTGCTAAAATTTTGTATGAACTTTTGTTATAATAAGGTACAGCAAAGTAAGTATTATGGTCTCCGTTCGTTGCACAGTAAGGGATTAACAGGGCTTAGTATTTAATACAAAAGCAAGCTTCAAAGTCCAATATATAGATAAGTTTTTAAAAAAAAAGCCCAGTATTAAAGATAAGTTATGAAAATGGCTACCTATTTCTATCCCCGTAATGAGCACTGTTGAAGTAAATACTAAAAATCAATACATAAAATATTATATCTCCTAGCATTATGTATATATGACGTATGAAAAGTGTTTGCGTTCTATCATTTAGGTTGAAAAGCGGGGTTATGTTCTTGGTGTGGTCTGCATCATTAAAAAGATGAAGGGAAAGAATTCAAGATAATTCTTTAAGTATAACTCAAATTTTGATTTCTTTTAATTATTGAGACTATTATTGACTAATTGGAAAATATGTTTTCTCAAAAACTTTTCTTTTCCGGACGAGCATTTAGATTTCTGAGTTTGTGAACCTGAATCTGTTTAATCTTTACAGCCGAATTTTTCACAGCTTTTATATTTATGTAGTTTCCCTGTTGGATTTTTCATGTTGGATTTTTCATGTTGGATTTTTCATGTTGGATTTTTCATATTGGATTTTTCATGTTGGATTTTTCATGTTGGATTTTTCATGTTGAATTTTTCATGTTGGATTTTTCATGGATTTTTCATGTTGAATTTCCGATTGTAGATTTATTGATTCTTTTTATGCCATTGGGATTTCTGGATGTTTATTTGTGATTCCAGGTTTCTCGATTCTATTTATGCTATTTTGATTTCTGGATTTCGATATGCAATTCTGGATTTCTTGATTTTATTTGTGCCATTTGGATTTCTGAATCTCGATATGCAATTCTGGATTTCTTGATTCTATTTGTGCCATTTGGATTTCTGGATCTCGATTTGAAATTCTGGATTTCTTGATTCTATTTGTGCCATTTGGATTTCTGGATCTCGATATGCAATTCTGGATTTCTTGATTCTATTAGTGCCATTTGGATTTCTGGATCTCGATTCGCAATTCTGGATTTCTTGATTCTATTTGTGCCAGTTGGATTTCTTGATCTCGAAATGCAACTCTGAATTTTTTTATTCTATTTGTGCCAGTTGGATTTCTGGATCTCGATTTCTTTTCTTTTGTCAATATTGTAGTAATTAATTAAAGTAATTTAACAAAAAACGATAAATTAGAAAAAACTTTTTTAAATATTTAATTTTCAATGGATATGATTCAAATGAAAATGATTTATATTCAAAATATGCAAGTTATGTATTTTGAAAGAATGTTTAGATTTGGCTTAACATTTTGCTTGTTTATAATAAAATAGAAAAACACGAAACATTGTTTTCTATGAATCTTGATATAATCTAGCAAATATTAGAACGATACATAAGTTTTTGCTGATTTAAAATTTCATCTCGAAAATGAAAAAACAGTGTTTTAGAACATATTAATGGGGGAGGGGGGACCAGCGTTGCCCGATCGTAAAATACAGTTTAATATAATATATATTATAATAGTCAATAAAAAAAAAAAAAAACACGGACTTGGATGCCATCAGCCAAAATTTTGTTAGCCAAAAAAAAAAAAAAAAGAAAAGAAAAACTAATAAAAAAATGCCACGTGCTGAGCACAAACTTACACAACTTAAGTTTGTAAGTGAACATGTTATCTATCTGACCACGATGACAGATGTCATAACGTTGCAAATTTATCTTTTTAAAATGAAACAACGAATCGACCGTTCGCACATGCACGATTAACAAACACTATTGAAGCAAAGGTTTTACCTGACTCCCCCCTTTCAAGCAAAACGACCTTTCTACTTGAAACCATTGATGTTTTTTCTAATTTTTCCATATTATGTGTCCAACATAGTGGTACCACGTTCGTGGCACTTTGAGGCGGATGACAAAAGTTTTTAGAGGACATACAAACACAAACACACAGATTTATGCCCGTGCGTTTGGAGGTGTGTGTGTGTGTGTGTGTGTGTGTTGAGGAGGGATAGATCAAAAGAACCCTGTTAAAAAAAAAAAGACGTTGGCCTGGTGTTTGGAGTTGTAAAAGAAAAACAAATTTTAGTAGGAAGGTAGGCTTGAACTCTGAAGCCTTGACGCGAAGGTGGAAACGAAAGGGGAAAAAAATCCTGAGACCTAACCATCTCGGCCATGAGGGGAGAGGAAGTGGGAAGCGTCTTAAGTTAACGTTTATAAAGTGAAATTGACAGGTGCGAGGAAGTTAAGTCGCGTGATGTTTGACCTTGAAACATGACGCAGCTGCAAGTCAGTTTTTGCTTTTTTTATACTGAACAGTGTAACGAAAACGCGGCGATCGAAAAAAAAAAAATCTCAAATAGTGTGTAAAAGTTGGGCAAATTAAAAATAGATGCGACCTCCAGTCATAACCCGTACATGTTATCATCTAGATAGACTATAAAAAGTTTTAAGAAGGAGTGAGCCGACCAAGAAGCCCGGCGAAAAAAGCCTTTGGTGGACATACACAAAAATGCACACACACACACACACACACACACACACACATTTTTGCTTTTATGCTTTTATATATATAGATTTGTTCATAACAATAACGACCTTTGTTCTCTATAATTTGATTCTATCTGCCAATGAACTTATACATCCCTCTTTGATGTGAAATATTAATCTAACTCATGTTCAATCTTCTCTTGTGATGGTAACCTAAGGCCATTCTAAGTGGTTTTGTAATCTTCGAAATACATGAGAATCTGAAGGAACTAGGTCAAGAGAATATGCAGGGTGGGTCAGCATGGATAAGAATATTGCAGAAAAATTATGATTGATGCTTTAAATCATATGAAAAAGTGTACATAATATTAAGTATTGCACTTAATATAAGTGCAACTGACGTGCTGAAGGTAAAGTATGGTGATAGATTCCCCTCTCACAAACTGAAAATGAATAAAAATGTCAGATCTATTTATGATATATTAACACTAATTTTACATTTAATAAAACAATAAAAAAATATAGATTAAAAACTGAAATAAATATAATATTAGCATTTCCAGCTAAAAAAAAAAGAAAGAAAATGTTTGCAAATTCACAACTTATCTGCTAAAAGAGTCCATCTTCAATGCAAACAATAACTCAATAACCCTTATCCTCGGGTGGCCTCCGAGCCGTGATAAGTGATATGTTTAAGTTATATGTTAAAATAATAACAATGTACATAAAATAAATTGCACAAACCGGCAAAAAAAATTTTGCACCGACCTGATAGTTGATGTGATTTAAGTTGGACCAGAAAAAAAAAATATACGCCTGTTTGAAATGGCAAATCTCAAGAATAGAAAACAGGCCTTTCATTTAAATACCGCTATAAGATAAAAATAGCACAAACTCTCAAAGATTAAAAGCCAAAGTAGAAAATTATACTTGTATACATTTCATTCCATAAAATATATACATATATATAATAAAGGGTCACCACTTACCAGGGCCAAAACCCACTCGAGGATATGGGTTAAAGAGATTGTCAATCAGATGATGAACAATACTATGAGAGAATTTGAAAAGAAGTATTTGTTGACATTGGACCATGTTGTTAGCAGTGAAGCAGTTTCCCTATTGATGTGATTGCTAATTCATGGCATGTTTGTCTATGGATGTCCTGGTTCATGAAAGTATGGTGGCCTCTAACCGACATTATCTTATAGTAATCTGAAGTGTTCATCTTGATGAATGGTTGTGATAATAGGATAAGAAATTGTAATAATCATGAATTGTGTTTACAATGCAATAAATCTATATATGATAATGCTGCGTTTGGAGTTTACTGAAATGCAGTAGTATTTATTTGGGATTTAGCGAATGTGAAACTCTGTATTTGTGTGAATAAAAATCGAACAATCAAAACTGTACAGATACATCTAGCTCTTGTAATAATTCGATATCATATTTGTATGTTTTCAACAATGAAAAGTTTTGTTTTTTTTACTTCAGAGTCACCACTTATCAAAACCCGAAAGCCTCTCGAGGATAAGGGTTAATGAATCTTCATGTAATCTGCATTTAGATTTAGGCACAGTTAGAGAGTGGTGGAAATTGTACATAGTGGTTGTAGATAGTCGAGTGTTTCTTGTGAAAGTTTAGTGAAGGGAAATCATTGATTGGAGTTCAGTCGAGCACTTGTCATGACAATAACAATAGAGCAGAGACAGACTTGTGATGTTTCTTTTGTGGGAAAGAGGTTGCAGGGAAGAGAAAAGGGCATCACGTACTCGGTTTCAAAGTTAGTTTTGAACTCTATCAAGGCTGGATAGGGCGTGTCGAGCATCTCCTGCCCAGATGTGGCAACAGTACTCAATTACACGGCACAAACATGTTGACGACACACCTGTTCTCGCCAGACCACCAAAGTTAAGCAACATCAAGCCTGGCCAGTACCAGATGCGTTACCATTTTGGGAAAGCGAGGTGCTGTATGCAACGCGAGGTAAAAATACCAGGTTGGGAAACTGCCATGGTCTATCCTTCTCTTGCGGGTAGATGGGCCTCTCTTAAGCTGTGGTAGGCAACCCCTCTATGAATGGCGTCATGATAAAAAATACCCTAGATAGCCCTAGCGAAGCATCAAGTATTCAGCTAGAGAAAAGATTTGAATTACACCACAAACTCGTGTAGTGAGTTCAATCTCGGCTGCGGCCGCATGTTATGTTATGTTTACTGGAGCAGTAGAGTGATCCAACCATTTTTCCAGCGATCTTGGAAACAGATTTGATGTATGTGTTCCATTTCAGATCAGGAGTGAAGGCCAGTCACAGAAGCTTGTCAAAATGTGGAGCTTTTTCCAAAACGAGAACCATTCATTTCAATTGGGGTGGGATGTGGGTAGTAATGTAAAGAAAAATATAATTTTTAAGGATAGTCTGTGCAATGTTATATATATTAGTGTTGGGACGATTAATATTGGAAAAATCGGAGCTTTTTGTGGTATCGGAATCGTAAAAATTTGCGCCTATTTTCCGATGCCAAAACCGATTCCTTAAATTATCTTTTTTATTTGATTTTAGTTAAACAAAAATCTTCCACTGCTTGTAGTAATAATAAAATAATAAATATTTGTTGATTTAAACTTCCAGTAAAACTAAAATCTCTAGATCATCCCCTCACAAGTGTGTTTTTATGTTAAATATTTAGAGATTTATAAAGAATCGGAACCTGTAATTGTATCTGAATCGGGAATTTAGTACGGAATCGGTAATTGTATTGGAATCGGGGAAAAATATTGGAATCGTCCCATCACTAATGTATATATATAATACAATTACAGGTGGGGTAGAAATAACAGGTGTTTAAAAAAAAATCATGAAATATAACATTTTATTAAAAATGAGATAATTTTTTTTGTCAATTTATTCAAAAAGATTTGCCATTTCATAAAGTCAAGCGTGGAACATGATATCTTTCATGTGATGTCCATTTTCGGTGATACAGGTATGAATGCGTTTATAAAAGTTTGCATCCACTCTCTCCAGCAGGTATCTGTCTATTCTTGCAATTGCAAGGTGAATCTCTTCCTTTTATTTTTCAATGTTACACGACTTTTTTCTGATAAACACGTTCCTTAACATATCCCCACAAGAAAAAAAATCACATTTGGTCAACGCAGGGGGCCTGGGAGGTCATGGATTTTCAGCAAATCTGGAAATAAGACATTCGCGAAAAATTTGTCAAAGATGTCCATTAAATTTCTGGCGATATGTGTTGTTGCTCCATCCTGCTGAAACTACATCCGTCAGATTGGAATTAAATTTCGTCATAATTCATGCAGAAAGAAATTATTGATCATCTGGATGTAACGTTCTGAGTTAATGCTGCAAACTCTGTTACCGTTATCTTGAAAAGATTATCTTAAAAAGTCACGTCCAGTCAGTTCAATTTCTCCTATATATAGCACACCATACCGTCAGGTTAGGGTTAGCACACCATACCGTTCCTTTTGGGCTGTATAGTGGATTTTCAGGCAGTTCTTTAAAATTTTCTCCAGCACAATAGTGACAGTTCCGTTGATTAACTGTACGTGGATTGGTTTCTTTTCTTAAGTGTATACGTCACTATGTATATGCATACACACATACGTATATATGCATACATACATAGATGCATACATACATACATACACACACATATACACATGCACATACATGTATAGGCATATATTTGTTTCATTTTAATAATTGGATTTATTTTATTACATTTTTTATTTATTAATTTATTTTATTGTGGACTATTATCCTCATCTTTTTAGTTGTTGTTTCAGGACATTTCGGCCAACTATTCCTCTGGCCTTCGTCAGGTGGTAATTGTGGGAAGGCATGAGAAGCTTTCTCCTGATGGCGCCTTGAACTAGAGCAGGCAATCAATCAATGTGATTAAAAAATATGGGTGAATTTATAACTGATTTTGATGACAATAAAATTATCGAGTGTAAAATATTCATTGATCATCATTCAATCCCGGACAACTTCGAATCTTCCTGCTAATAGATTTATAGAGTTTTTGCTTAAAGATTAAAATTATCGAAAACACACGTGAAGGCTTATATCTTGCCTTTTAGTCAGCCTTTATTCGTCTTGTGGATTCCCTTTTCAGAGTTTGGCATGCTGAGTCTCTTTCTACATTTTTTATTGCTTCATCCCTTCTGCTTCCAATGTGGTCGTCCACATGTCCGTTTGCTAACGTGTTTCTTGCCAACTTGATCTCTGCTGACTAACTACCTATTACGTCAACAAATCCTCAATCACATGTGCAGGGATACAAACAGGTGATCTTTCATGTAAGCTAAAATCTGTTTACTTCTAACCAAATTCCACAACTACTCTAAAAATTTCTAAATCGACTTTGTTTTATTTTTTAGTTAAATTCCTGATTAAACATTCCAAGCTTAGAAATAATAGGTCTTGTTTAGTCTCCTGTAATTGGATTTTAACCTCTGGAAGGTTGGAACATAGACTCCTGATGTTGAAGAAGGAGACATGGTAGTGGGGATCTACATTGAAAGTTGGAGAGTTGGGTTTATTTGTGCAATTTTCCTGCAGACTTTTCATGATGGAGTTTTGGGATTTGTGGAACAGGTCGACAGATTTGGTTAGAGCAGGGCAGAAAGAAAAAGAAATGAAGAAATTTTTTTTTTTTTTTTTGCAGCACATGATAAGGTAAAGCCGTAACAATTACCCATCGAGAAGCCCCACCAGAAGCTACTGCATGTTCCAGAATCCATTCACCAAATGGCAATATAGCAGCCTTAGTACTTTGCACCTGCTGATAGGACAGCTTCCTTAGTGGTTAATCCAAGGTTTGGGTCCCTGACTATCAGGCAGATAACGTCAGCCCAGATAAAACGTTTACCTCCAGCACCCTTATTAGTGATATGGCCACAAGGATAGACATAGAAACAGAAAATTTCCGACATCTCAAGTTACTGTTCACGCAAAAATACTGTCAACCTAGAATACAGCTTTTTCTTCTCCCTTTGTCAGAAAAATCACTCTCCTTGCCAAACTTTCACGAAAAACATTTGTTTAGTTGAAACCACTGTCAATAACTGTACCTAAACCTAAACGTAGATTCCATGAACAAAGCTTCTTTCTTAGTACTGCACGTTTGTGAAACTCGCCTCCGGTTGCCTGTTTTTCAGCTGACTACAATTTGGTAGTTTTCAAGTCCAACGTAAACAAATTCTTGATGAACTGTCTCTTTAAGTAATCCAACATAACGATTACTACGACTATTATGACTACTATACACTCAATAACACTTATCCTTGAATGGCCTCCGGGCCTTGATAAGTGGTGATTCCTATGTAAAAAAAAAAAAAATCCACATTTTCCAAAATCTAATTGTTTTATTTTTCTAATAACGTTAATCAAGCAGTTGCTACACTGTTATCTCTGGCTCTCTCTATTTTTCACTTTTGTCTCATTTTACTTCAGTCGAAGTTCTCAGAAATCAGGGAACCCCCTTCTTGGGCTGACATTTGATCTTTATATGCGATGCATAGATATTTTCATGTATTCCACTAAACTCTTCTTTATCTATCAAATGTTGATTTGGTAAAGAAGCGGAGGACATAAATTTTCCTTTCATTAATGGACAACTTAACTATGTTGTAGTAGATCTTTCTTGTGGTCGTTTAGTCTTACTGGATTTCAGAACAAGAATTCATCTAGTCTGGTAGAGTATCCAACTTAGTGTTCTTACTATATGCAACATCACTTAGTCATACCGATGGGATTTTATTTGTGCTTTGAATACTATGTTACTTTGAATATTTATACAGTGTAACCCGGATATAAGAGACCGGGGGCGTCTAAATTCTTTTATATCCAGGTTACACTTATATCCGGGGTTCTTATATCCAGGTTTCACTGTACATTAACACACAGGTTCGAATTTGGGATCAGAGAAAAATCTCTCTTATATCCATTTTTCTTATATTCGGGGTATCTCATATCAGGGTTACACTGTATATTAGTGTATGACTAGGTGTGTCAGAAACTGACCTTACGAATGCATGAAATGTATTAAATAATTCGTCCCCCTGTCTTTACAAGTTCGAATCCTTGACTATTCTATTTCATATTTACATTTAACTAATTCCCTATTTTTTTACTTACATGAAAAGGGGACAGCCCTTATCATGTAACAGTACTTTCATGTGAAATTTAATAAAAATCGGCTCATACGTTTTCGAGTTCATGGCCAATGAACTCTCACACATACACACACACACTCATACACACACACATGCAGAGAAAGTTCATTTTATATAATAATAAATAGATAGATCGATTCTTTCACGTTAAATGTCGTAAAATAATAAAAACACACATTTATTCTGTTATGTCAACATAACTTGCAGAAGATGGCGCTGCGCTGAATGTCATAACTCGGTAAGCGCCACAAACAAAAAAAAAACGGAGGAAAACGCTGTTAAAGTTTAGCAACTTTCAAAATGTCATAGAATTTGACCTACGAAAGATATTCATGTGAGGCTTTCGTTATTGTGTAGCTTAAAGCATCAGTTTCTTTGTTTGCATATTTTTGTGTAAGAAAAGCAAAGCATTTTGTAAGGCAAAGGCATTACCAGCATTTTCCTTCTTTTCCATGACAACAACGAATTGCACTGTATTAAACATTGTGCTCACATTCAATGTTATATCAAATCTACCTTACGATATAAATAATTGATATTTTCACACAAACTCATCTATATATGTATAAAAGTAAAATTGTGTGTGTCTGTATGTGTACATTTTCCTATCAAACTACTCTGTCAATTTTCAGTCTACAGACTCGTAATTTGACATAAGGGATATTGAGATTTGGGAAAACCTTTTTAATCGGTTTTCGACCAGAAATTTGGCTGTCAAGGGGTTAAAGTTCAACGATTTTACCTTTGAAAACTCTACCAAACTCCTCCGCCAATTTTGGGTCTAAACACTTGAAATTTTAGATGTAGGTTCAAAATTGGGGTCAAAGTTTTAAAAAATTTGACCTCTCAGCCAACTTTTGGTCTAAACATTTGAAATTTTACATAAAGTGTATTCAGACATGGCGCAAGCTTTTTAATCAGTTTTTTCCCGAAAATTTGGCTACCAAGGGGTGAAAGTTCAAAAGATTTGACCTTTGCGCTCTCTAGTAAATTATTCAGCCAATTTTGGGTGTAAAAATTTGAAATTTTACATAAAGGGTATGCAGACATGCAGCAAGCTTTTTAATCAGTTTTTGGGCGAAAATTTGGCTGCCAAGAGGTCAAAGTTGAAAGAGTTAACCTTTGCAGACTCTACCAAACTCCTCCACGAATTTTGAGTCTAAACACTTGAAATTTTAAATGTAGGTTATCTGGACATGTGTCAAACTTTTTAATATATATATATGCACATGAAGTTATGAACAGTACATAGGGTCCGAGCAAAGCCGGGTTGAATTGCTAGTAATAAATATTTTCACAATCAGAAAAACAGAACAACAGTAATGTAATAAGACGAACTGCTGTTGTCCAGAACATCACCTTAACAAATGCACTTTTTTTAATGTTGCAAAAAAGTATTATCATGGTAATAAAATTATTATTAAAACACTGAACAGTTTTACTCAGCAAGTAAATGGGAGAATGTACACTGACGTCGTCATGCAGTGTAGTCGAAGAGGGTGTTGTCAGCATCAATGTCATCATCCTAAGGCTCCTGTGGTTGCTGCTCCTCTTCCCGATCACTGTAACGTTGGCTTGCTTCACAAAGATTTTCTTGGTCACGAAAAAGCTGAAGGAAGTACTCCTTGGGCGGAAGGGGGGGGCAGGAATGTACAACAACATATTCCGTACATCCTCAATTTTTTTCACGTCTTAGTAACAAGGGCTGCGGATATTTTGGAGTCAGCTGCACATTACTTAGAAGGCCTGTAGGCAGCCCTTCCAGTCATTAACCCGATAATACCAAGATAGTCACTGTAGTTCATTGCACACAGGTAACCCTCCTGGAAATTAAGGCAGAAAACAAACTTTCTGCAATCCTTAAACTTAAAAGGTTCACTAGGTTTACAGTGAGTACCGATGAAGTTCATCAAAATCAGGAAAATCTTCCCTTTTAATTTCAACAACATCTTTGCCTTCATGCACGGCATTCCTAATAATAGTACAATAGTCACTGAACTGCACACATCAATAGCTTTTTTAATGTTTCCGAAAGAACGATCACAGGCCATGTAGCTATGGCCGGGCATGAGATGAAAGTGTTCTATTTCTGTGAAACGAGCACTATAAATTTCACAGAGGTTAAAATTATGTTAATGGTTTTATTCTGCCCCCCCCCGCCTCCACAGTTATTATTAAACAGTACTAGTTTTTCAAACTCAGACTTGGCATACTCATCAACCATCCACTTTCTCAGACAACTTGCAATGTCAGCTGATCCCCCCCCCCTGTCACTTCGTCCCAAACATAGAATCTGGATTTATTTGCTTTTAGATCATGAACACACAGGTTTTACATCCAAAGTTTTCGTTTGAAATACGTTAGACTCATCAAAAGTCTTGATATAGGAAGCATTTGCTGCAGATCTATGCAGATAACACGCACTGTGTCATCCACATTCTTGCTGTATTCTTTCATTATTCTCTGTCCTTCTGCAGCTTTTCCTTATGACTTTGAAGTTCTTTTTTCTGCTTCATCACTAGCCTCCTCAGCTGCCCTTATAGCGATGGTCAGCCATTGCGGATTGAACAGGTGTCCGTTTTGGGAGCTGAAATCTTATGTCGTAGGACCTATTGAACACATTGCAGTAAAAGTTCTACTTCACTTTCTGTCACCTGGATGTTCAAAGTTCATCCACTGCAGGTACAAGTTGTAAAGTTTGGTGACCCTAACCGATGAGTCAAGGTAATACTTGTGTGGGGATTTTGCCCTTGTACAATGACTGGAAATAGTTTGTTTTTTTGTTTTTTGTTAACAAGGGGGTTACCACTTATCAAGGCCCGGAGGCCACTCGTGGATAAGGGTAATTGAGTGTACATTAGTCAATAGGATAATTTCTTAGTAATCGTTAGTAGTAGAAATTTGATAAATTGGATTATTTAAGTGAAGAGTTCATCAAGAATTTGTTTATGTTGGACTTGAAGACAACTAAATTGTAGTAAGCTAGTTGGAAGAGTTTTAATGTGTTTGTGAACAAACTAATCATGACTGGTGGTGGACGTTTACCGCCGTTGTCTGGTTCTGGTGTTCCACAGGCAGATGCTTTCTTTAATGCTATGTCTACTCTGTTGAGAATAGACAAGAACCCTTGCATACATACCTGGTAGCTGGTATTCTCATACAAAGCAGTGTACTGATAGTTGATTGTTTAGATGGTGTGCTGGATCCTTTGGTTTATCTCTCTGTTTTACTGCCAACGAATGCACTAACTTTGGGATGTATGCATTTTGCATGTCGTAAGTGCCAATAGCCCAGAATTTCTTAAATATTTTTTCTATAACTGGTCGAGTCACCTGATCAAAACAATTGTCTGGCCATGGTTGTCCTATAGCACAAGCAGAAACTGTTTTGTCAAGATTCCTCGATCCTCAATGATTTTGCAATCATACAGGCCCATTTCTATGGTTTTCTCGCTTTTTTCCTGCTATGTGAAGGTCCTGGTTGCTCTATGTCACTGTCTGTATCACTTATTTTCAATCAAGGTTGGAAAACCCTTTAAAAAACTACAAAAAAACTGCACAGAATCCACTAATGACGTCACACTATCTATGTAGAGGCAAGTAAACAACAGGACGGTTCGTGATTTGGCTGAAAATTTTTGTTCAGTGCGCTCTCATTGGTCAACACTTGCCAGTATGCCTCAAGGCACACGATTGGCTGGCGTCTCTCTCAACAACACGTGAACACAGAGTGGCATTTACCGAGTTAAGACACTGATATTGTGAGCCAGCTGACCGTCAATAACACTATAGGCGACATCGAACGTACACAAAGGTCCATTATGGACCTTATAGCCAGATGAACAACACTGCCGATGGTTGCTTTCCAAGTTTCAAACATTGAGAGAGTATAATACTAAAACCTAAGAGATGTTTCATTGTAAAATGGATATACACACCTTATACAATGAGCGGATGGACTGCGGTGGTGGGTATACTGTGCATAAGTTGATTTCTACCCATGTTCCAGTTTGAATTCGACCATAAATACTTGTGTATGTGTTAAAGGAGGCTATGGGGAATAAAATGATACACTAACTTGATATTTTGCAGCGATGGCACTTACCGAGTTATGACATTCATTTATAACATTAGGCAGCATCCCTCCATACATGTTTGATGTTCATTATTACATGACACACAAAATGAAAGCGATATTCATATTTACTTGCATTATTCGAACTACTGTTCTCATCTTGTTATTCTCACAACATTTTGGCCCGATATAATCTCCAAACATTCAGTTGTATCTTGTCAAACTCTGGAATCTTTTTGTCAAACTCGGGAATCTTTTTGTCAAACTCGGGAATCTTTTTGTCAGACTCGGGAATCTTTTTGTCAGACTCGGGAATCTTTTTGTCAGACTCGGGAATCTTTTTGTCAAACTCTGGAATCTTTTTGTCAAACTCTGGAATCTTTTTGTCAAACTCTGGAATCTTTTTGTCAAACTCGGGAATCTTTTTGTCAAACTCTGGAATCTTTTTGTCAGACTCGGGAATCTGCACAAAATTTTAACACGTCCCTTTATTTAATCCAGGAGGCTACATGCTCTCGTTTCATCAGATATGATTGGGTAGAACTCCTAAATAATTTGCGATTGTATTCTGAGTATCACTTGCACTGAGGATTGAACCTTCAACCTCCAGAAGAGTGTCACTTACAACTGAGTTTTACCAAGTACTATATGCGTTACACCAGTGGTCCTTGCAGAAATCGAAATTCCATCCATGTTTGACGGAAAGGTTCTTGAGTTTGACAAGATGCATCTGAAGGAGGTCAGAGGCTACATCAGCCGAAACGGTGTGCAAATCACACTCAAGATGAGAACAGTAATTGAAAGAATCCAAATAATGACTTATCAATCCTCATCTTAAGAAATCTTAAGAAACATGAATGTGATATGTTTGAAATAACATAACAAATAAATAACAAATAACGAATGCGTGTGAAAAAAATTTGTAAGAATACGTTTCAGATACCTTTGATATTGTGTTATATGTATGTGTTTCGGGTGAGACAAGGAAGGAAAAAAGAAAAAGATATTTGTATTTCAACTCTTATAGCCCTGATCTTAGCACCCTCTGTCCTTCAACATGCTGAAAAGGGAGATGATTAGGTCTAAGCGCCGCCTGGTTTACATATGTGTAAATGATTGTCTGGAAAGGGCAGGTAATACTGCACATTTAAATGAAACCATAATGACTAATGTTTCGGAACGGTTTAGATGAGGATTGATAATTTATGATTTCGATTATGCGGACTACTACTCTCATCTTTGTTTTTATTTTGATAACGTTTGGGTTGATGTAACCTCTGAGCTTTTCAAACTCGGGAATCTTTATATTATTTGTATTGATTGGACTATTGTTCTCACCTTGAGTGTTATTTCTGCAACATTTTGGTTGGTTTGGCCTTTGACCGTCTTCGGGTATGTTAGTTGTGGTTTGGAAAAGAAAGGGAATCTTTATGTCGAACTCTTGAACCTATATGGAACCCTTTTTTTAATTCAAGAAGGTTGACTGTCTACATGGACCATGGCATAATGGATAAAAGTGTTGAGTACAATCAGTTTTAAATAACATTCTTCTGGGGTTTGACGGTTCAATCCTGACTATAAGCCATGATAACTAAGATTAAAATAAAAGTTATTTAACACTTTTACCTGGTCATAGCTCATGGAACAAGAAAAATCTACCCTCATGTATTAAATGAAGAGTTCAGTTCAAAATTCCATCTGGGTTCTTGAGCTTGACATCAAGGTTCCGAAGTTCAAAAAGAATCACCTGAAGATGGTCACTGGTGAGATCGGCTTAAACGGTGTGAAAATACCATAAGGATGAAGAAAAGAGAATGAAATAAAAATGTCGAAACTCCTGATGAAACAATTGAGAATTTAAAAAAAAAAAAAAAAGAATCTACCAGATGCCATTTTAGCGATCAATTTGCAGAGTGTTAGATCAGGACTTCTGGTTGGCCATTCATGTGAACCACGACGACCCATCCATCTTCCAGGGAATTGAGCTTTTAGCCATTCATGAACAACAATAGCAAAATGTGGAGGAGCTCATCTACAATAAAAGGGAAAACTGCTGCTCGCATTTTTGTTTGCCCAAGAAGGCTTTTTTTTTGGGGGGGGGGGTTCTCGACTACGTTACATTTACTTAGAACTTTCCTTATACTTCCTAGATTATAATATCTGTAATTTGTGAACGGACGATGAGTCGTAGACGACAAAACACGTGTTAATGGATAATTATATTTTAAACAATATATATGCTGCTCTCCATTTGGGGGTACCAAATTGGTCAAAAAGGACAATTATTCCCAACTCGTATTTAGGTAAAAATGCACTTTCGTATAAATAATTGAATTTATTTAAAAAGTATCGCAAAAATAAAAACAATATATATATATATATAGTTTTATGTAACTTTGTTTATGGCTAGTTATTTAGAAGTCTTGTGTTTAACTCATGCGTATGTAATTTATTTGCATAAATACTTACAGGAAATGTGGTACAATGCCAAGAATTGGGGCCTGATGAAAGACATAGCACGTTTATCTGATCTAAATTCGCTCGTTAAGATCATCGAGCGTAACATTTCATTCATAAAATGAAGACATCCACACTGGTCTTCCACTAACTCCTCGCCAAAACAAACACCGTTGTATGAATGAACTAATTGCAACTGATGCGATGGGAGTGAAGGGAAGCATGAAAATCTTTTCTTTTGCAACAATAATAACATGAATATTTACAGAAATTATCATTATTATACGTATTTTCATAATAAACGTTGCTCAGCTTAAACGAACCATTCACACACGTCGTTTCGAACAAATACGTACTTTCTTTTTTCCATTTTCACCCCCAAACAAGGCACAGTGCCACTTGGATGTAGGGACAATACTTGCAGGGATACTATGTAGGGAGTCGAGCAACAAGATGTCTATCCACATTACACTTGAACTTCTGCATGTCAGTACAGTTGGGAAAACATGAACCCGGAAGGGAGTTCCAGAATTTAGCAGTTCTGGAGAATAAATTATTAGAGTAGAAGGTCTTCTTACATCTAGGGATCTCTACTGTGTAGGGGTGGGACTTGTCTGCTTGTCGAGTTAGTCGGGGGTATTTACGTTGAGGGAGTTGTAGTTCGTCAGAGCATCCACCATTAAAATACTTGTAAAACAGGCAGAGGGATGCAACATTTCGTCAATGGGATAGTGCACTTGTGAGGTTTTACTAGTGAGCGATTAAGAAACAAATCAAATAATATTTCTTTTTTACATACGTGCGCGGTAGTTGTTTTTTATAGAACACTTCCAGGGGATAGTAAGATATCTGAATGATTTTATTATGATTGTTTTTCTGTGGAACAAACTGGATTCGAACTTTTCTGTTCGCATTGTTAACCACTTAGCCACCATCACGTTGCAGCACTGTAGTGTGTCTTGCTTAAGTTTGAAATACATTTCTGTTGGTCTGTCACGTTTACAATTGCAAGACTCTTGATAAATCAGCCATGTATAAGTATTAAAATAGCAATTTTTGGTCTGTCATGCTTAAGTTAAATATATCATTTTCAACAATCAGTCAAGCTTAAGTTTTAAATAGCACTTCCGCCATTTTGTTATGTTTAAGATTAAAATGACATTTACGTTGGTCTGTCACACTGAAGACTAAACTAGTGTCTTTGTACATGTGTCATGCTGAAGTTTAAAATATCGTTATTTAAAGTCTTTCAAACTTTAAATAACCTTTTCTTTCTTTTACTTTTTCTTACCCCAAACAAGTCATATTGCTACTTGGAACATAAGAAGCTATTATTCGGGATGATGTTTGTTGGTACACTATGTAGGGAGTTGAGCTGGGAGATATCTGTTCACATTGCATTTAAATTTCTGCATATCAGTAAAGTCATGGAAGCAGGAAATTAAGAAGGAATTCCAATATCTAGCATCTTGTGGGAAGAAACGATTTGAGTAGAAGGCTTTTCAATATGGGGAGGCTTCATGTTTTGACAAGCTTCTGGGCTTGACCTTTATTCCCAATCTGAAATTGAACACATATATCAAATCCATTGCCAAGGTCGTTGGAAAAATGGTAGGATCCTTTTACCGCTTCCGTAGATATCTCATTCCTGATGCAATTCGCTACCTGTATAAAAGCTAGGTATGGCCAATGATGGAGTACTGTTGCCACATCTGGGCTGGAGCTGTTAGAAGCAACTTGTCTTGCTTTGACACAGTTCAAAATAGACTTCGTGGCTTAGTGGGGGATGCCCTTTTCTCTTCCCTGCAACCTCTTTCCCACAGAAGAGACGTTGTGAGCCTGTCTGAACTTCAATCTATGCCCTCCCCCCGCCAAACTTTCACGAAAAACACTCGTCTAGCCAAAACCGCTATCGATAATTTCCCACACTCTTTATCTGTGCCTAAGCCTAAATGTATATTCCATGAACAAAGCTTCTTTCTTAGAACTGCACACCTATGGAACTCTCTTTCGTTGACCTGCTTTCCAGCTGACTACAATCTGATTGTCTTCAAGTCCAATGTAAACAAGTTTTTGATGAACCGTCCCCCTGAGTAATCCAATTTATAAAAATCCCACTAATGTTTACTACGTTATAATCACATTAACTAATGTATACCCATTAACTATTATCCTCGAGTGGCCTCCGGACTTTGATAAGTGGTGATTTAAAAAGAAAAGTCAGTCGTTCTTCATTGGGCTGTCATATGTTAGTAAATATCAATAAACGACCATCATCATCATCATCATCATCACCATCATCATCACCACCACCATCATCATCACCATCATCATCATCATCATATCTTCTGAATCTGAAGATTCTATTGTTGGCATTGGTTTTCCTGATATTTTTCTAGTCAAAATTTCTTACAGAAAGACATCGAGAACTTACGATAGAAACCACGAAAAGGTTGCCAACATCCTAAGCAAAAGTGATTTTTGTGAAATGAACTGGATTCGAACGTGGAGCACTCAGGGCATCAATCCATGTCGTTAACTACTTAACCACCTCCCAAATAAAACTGAAGATTTATGAAATGCAAATAAATGTTTCTAAAGAAAAATCTTAGAATCCAAACTTGATTACAAATGGTTTAAATTCCATTGGCTAAAAATATACTTATGTAGTAGAATGTGGTGCTTTTCGATCCAAAATTGCAACATTTTTATTTCCAGTTGATATGTCGCAAATCGTTCTGTGGCTTCAAGTAGCTGTAATAATGGAGGAATGTAAAAATAGCAAATGATTAATTTACTTACGTTTTTTTTTATTTTTTAGATAAGGATTGATAACATGTATGATTTTGGATTATACGGACTACTGTTCTCATCTTGAATGTTATTCTTCCAATGTTTCGCCCGATTTAGTCTCCGACTTTCTTCAGGTGTATCTTGTTGAACTCTGGAATCTTTCCGTTGACAGAAAGATTCTTCAGTTCAACAGAAACATTCCCAAGTTCGACAAGATTCATCCGAAGAAGGCCGGACATTACATCCGCCGAAACGTTGTGAGGATAACACTCAAGATGAGAACAGTAGTCCAAATAATACAAATAATACAAACTGTTTATTTACTTTTGAGGTTTATTTTATTTTACCCAGCAATTTCAAACAATGTACATCTAGATGGGTTCTAATTTCGCGACCCAGACCCGTAAGCGTGGTGAACCTCAAAAAAAAAAGATGTCTGCTCACTTTAACATCGTTTAACTTAAAAAGCGAAAACAAAATTTATCTCCCGTCTCTGCTACATAGTCCCTCTTATGACGTCATATCCTGTGACATAATCATTATCCTAGTCTGTTAACTTTTAATGAATTCTCCACTACTCTCACCTCATTCTTACTCTAGCCTCATGTAGAAAATTTCCGTTTTCAACATTATTTTTACACATCCTCATCATATTGCACTGGTTCTCATGAAAGGATATCAGAATTAATGATAGAACTGGACCTGCCAATCAAACATAGAGATAACTCAATACCAGATAGTAATATTACGAGGGTCTTCCCAAAAGTAAACCCTCTTATTTTGTTAACTCAAAAAGTTAAAGAGCTACGAAGACAGGAGTGGTACCATTAAAATGAGTGGCCATTTATGCTCCAGAATTTATTTTAGTTTTGCCAGGAATACAATGACGCATCTCTGCTTCTGATGCACATCCATGCCAAGGGTTGCTTTCTTAGAGTCTCACACTGTCAATATTTGAGGTGAAACTTTCAGGTCATGAATGCTTCAGTTCAGTTATCATAACAATGCCATTTGCACTCCTCTCTGATCCATTCGGGCGGAATAAAAAAATTTGGAGGCATTACTTTCGGAACGCCGCTCGTACACAGGAATCTGATCTCACAAGGAAACAAACTAATTAATATGGTGTTCTTCATTACATTTAATGAGAATTACCATGTGCGCTACCCATCATCATCATCACGGTTTAAGATTCGTTTTGCATGCTGGAATGTGTTAGACGACTTTTAGAAATCGTCTTCAACACTGATGAATCTTCAGTTAGGTTTTAATTTCTCTGTTTCTTGGAATAAAAAAACTCTACTCTCTTTTTTATGTTGGTAGTGTCTGTGAGCAGCAGCAGCAGAAGCAACAACAGCATTATTATTATTATTTACTCACTAGAAGTAGTCACACAGGCCGTCATCAAAGATTTGTGGCATTCTCTAGAGTCTGAGTGACAACAAGTCTCCCTAGATTTCCAGTACTCTCCACCTTTGTCGATAACAATTGCAGATGGATTTGTGTTATCATAGTTGCCACTTACCATTGATTTCTCGTTGATGGCTACCATTAGTCTTCACTGGAATTTGGATGGCAGCAAGCCTCCCCAAGGTCCCAGTCCTCTTTGCACTCGTCCAGCAAAGGTTTGGCTAGTGCTTTCTCTCCTCAGTCTTTCCATCCTCCTTGACACTTCTTGCTTTGGTGTGGTGTCAGTTTTTGGTTACACACACACAATATAAAAATAAATAAAAAATTATAATAATAATAATAATTCCAGTACTACCATAATATTACTTATGACAAGTGGGATACTTTAATTTTATAGGAAAAGTGCTCAATACAAAAGATAGAGCAGGTGTGTTTTAACACTTCATTACCTGGGATAAAAAGCTTTATTGTATTTTTTTGTAATGTTGTATACTAGAAAACTACTTAGTATTGTCTAGAAGCGATAATAATAATACAGTATTTTTTCGTTCATTCGTTTTCATTCATTTTTTCAATCAATTTTTTTGTTCATTCATATACTTTTCATTAATAATTTCATTCTTTTTAACGTTTTTCGTTTTGTTTTTCATTCGTTTTTCATTCATTTTCTTTCATATATTTTTTCATTTGTATTTCATTCATTTTTTCATTCACTTTATTATTTTTTTCATTTATATTACTGTATTATATTTGGTAAGTGGTATATATAATCTAACCCTCAATCTAAAAAAAAAAGCTGCTTAGGATCTCCACAACCACACCAAAATCACAGTAAATAAAAAGCTGATAAAACAAAAATATTTGTCATGCTTAACAAGTCTGACTACCACAAAAAACTGCAAACCAACCTTGATGACTGTTTCAAATTTTAAAAATTCTAGTAAAGACCAATGGCCACTGCCAACAAGAAATCAATGACAAGCAACTGTTGCGATAATGCAAATTTATTTGCAAATGCTATCAAAAGAGGTAGAGAGTAATAGAAAATATGGGGACACGTTGCCACTCAGCTTCCAGGGAACACCACAGGCTATATTCAATGAGATCTTTAATAATCTGCGTGAAAGCTCCTTATGAGCCTATGTAATAATTTTAAAAAATTCAATAACAACTCTACGAACATATTAAAGATACAAGCCAACAAATTAATCAGTGCCAACAATGCCCAAATTGGAAATTACCAACTTCCCAAAATTATTAGTGAGTATAAACCTGGATTAATTTATTTTTATTTCGGACTATTATTCTCATCTTTATTAGTTGTTTTTTTTTTTATTGGTTTTGTTTATTCACAACGTTTCAGTCAACTATTCCTCTGGCCTTCGTCAGGTGGTAACCGCGACGGATAGGAACTTCAGATCTCCTAACTGCATTCTCAGCAATCATTGCTATCCGTAGTTGTTGTCGTCTCACCACAGGGCAATTGGGGCCCATGGCGCAGTTGATAGAGACGTTGAATCTCTACAGTTCCAGATGAACATTGTCTGAAGATAGCGGTTTCAATCCCACCCAAAGCGTGCCAGAGGTTAATTGGCCAAAATGTGGTGAGACAACAACTACGGATGGCAGTGATGGCTGAGAATGCAGTTAGGAGATTCGAAGTTCCTATCCGCCGCGGTTACCACCTGACGAAGGCCAAAGGAATAGTTGGCCGAAACGTTGTGAATAAACAAAACCAATAAAAGATTAAAAAAAAACAAAAAAAAACAACAACTAATAAAGATGAGAATAATAGTCCGAAATAAAAATAAATTAATATATAATGCTCATCTCAAAAATGAATTCCAATTAAGGAATAATATATATATATATAAACCTGGATATCTATACGAAACAGTTACAATATATAAAGCAAACTCTCCCTTATGACCCATCATATCACAAGTTACCACCCCAATCTATCCCCTAAGTACTCACTGATCTCATTAGCCCATATTTACCTACTAAATACAGTGTTAAATCAACATAAGAACAACTACAAATTCTAAAAGCCAAACAACCCAAACAACAAAGTCATTGCCTCCCTCGACGTAGAACGTCTATTCAAAAATGTTCCAGTTAAAAAACACATTGAAATAATCCTTAACAACATATATAACAACCTGCCTTTCCCTTCCTTTAAAATCAACAAAAGAATACTTTAAAAATTATTATCACTTTGAACTACTGAGATACCCTTTTACGACTATAAAGGGAATATTTACACCCAAATAGAGGGAGTCTCAATGGGTTTCATCTTCAGTCCGCTAATAACACCAGAAAACCCTCTATCTATGTACGGTTTGTTGATGATATTCTCATCCTAGCTAATAACAATGAACAAATACTAAAACTGAAAACCTCTTTACAAGATAACTCCATACTTAAATTTGCCATAAAAATGAATGTTAATAATAAAATTCCCTCTCTTGACGTCCTCATTGACACTTCTAACAACATCTTCAGCACCTTCAACTACAAAAAATCCTACGAACCTTAACTCCTGCCTCCTAAATGCCTATATAAAACCTTCTTAACCACACCAACCTAATCTCTTCAAATAACAAACAAAACACTACTACTCAAACTAAAAAGTATCAAGCATGTCCTCATTAATTAAAAAAACAACTTAAAAATAACATAACCACAAATAGTAACATCAATATCAAAATCACAATACAATTAACGTTTTTACTACAACCAGATGCATGCAATTAGGATTTAAATAGGAAGAAAAGGCCATAAAAAAAATTATTCATGGATACATTTCCCTCGCTGGCAACAATAACCTTAGACTTATTATACATTATAAAAAATTTTAAACTCAAAACCTAGTTGTAAAAAAACAATGCTTTCTCTATCTTCAAATTACTAGAACGAACCAACGTCATCTATAAGTTCAAGTGTCTGCTGGGAGAGTGTAACTCCTATAATAACAAAAAACACACACACACAGTAGTTACTTTGGTTACATCGGTTACACGATGACCACGCTATCCTGTCATCTTACCATGCATAATGTACAATCTAGAGATATATTTCAATATTTACAGAAAAAACATAATTGTCCCTTCCAAAGTTAGAGAAATTTTTGTCAGAAACACACAAATAATACACCATGAAACCAACGTTAAAAAATTAAAAAAATTGGGAGCAGTATATATAAGAAATCAGAAACCTGTCCTAAATATAACCAATAGAGAAAGACTAGCTCATATATGGTAACAATATTCCATGCATGAGCAAATGGTGGCTTTGTATAGGTATAGGATGCTGTCAGGTGTGAGTATTTTTCTAGCACGGTAGAGGGAACCCACCTTCTTTGCAGCAGCTTTGACAATATCGTCTATGTATTTGTTCCAATTCATGTTTCCTGTGAATGTTAGGCAGAGGTGTTTAAATGATGAACTCTCACCTAGAGTCAATTGATGACTGGAAAGGTTCTTTGTAATTGTTGAAGGAAAGGAGATTTGTCTTAGTAGCATTTACTAGTCATCATTTACGTACCCAGTCCATTTCGGATATTGTCTTGAATATGGGCAAATTCGTTTTTCTCATATATCAGGTACAGAGTTTGGTGGGTTCAGCAAATATACCCATCTCTGACACAATTTCATCAGGGAGATCGTTTATGAATATCAGGAACAATAAAACTCCAAAGATCAACCCCTGGAGTACACCCGTATTAATGCCATGTTGTTTGGATCTATGAAAATCCTTTTGGACTATTGTCTTTATAAACATCATTATTCTTCAGCGTAAAATGTGAGGAACAAGAAATTAGAAATTAACCAGGACTATTAGTTCTACTCAGTGATGTCTGGAATCAAAAAATGTTAAGATGACACTATTATTTTTGGTAAGTGGTATATATTAAATCTCTTCACACTATTGTCGTTATCAACGTCATTTATCTTTATATTATTGTAAGAGAGGGGGTTTTAAAGAAAATTTTTGTTATACCTATCAGCAATAAAATTGTTATCCTGTTCATACTTTGATTTTAATCTTGCTTTTGGCAGTGCTGTGAAGGCCTCTTTATCAACATTAAAGATGTATATTTCGTAAATGAGGAGAGTGAGAAGAGAAACTTTTGTTTTAATTACTGTTGTCCAGAAACAATAAAATTGTCCTTCTTCGTTCACTAAATTTCTTTGGATTATTGTCAATAGTAATAATATAGAATTACATTTAGTAAGTGGTATATGTCGCAATTCTTCGTTTGTACGTTTCTTAGTTTAAAAGTAAGAAACTACATAAGATACGCACTCAAAACTACATGCGATTATTATTTTTCCATTTATTAACTTTATCCATTTTTTGTCCATTTCATTTATTCATTTTTTCCATAAGTTATTTCAGACGTATTTATTCAATCATTTTTTGCATTCATTTGTATTGATCTATCCGGCGCTATCCGGGACTAATATCTTTTAACTATTATCGGCATCTTTTTGGTGGGGAGGGGGGAAGCTGGTGGGAGAACGGACTTACCCGAGATGAATAATGTGAATATATTTTGCTTTACTCGAAGTTGTTCGGGAGCAATAAATGTAGGATTAAAGCATTACATTTAAAATGGGCAGTTCTGATAAATGGATTATGTTGTGTTTATTTTTTTTTTTTTTTAACGCATTAAAACAAGAGAGAGGAATAAACTGGGAGGACGAGAGGAGGAAAATGGGAGGTGGTAGAGAGGACGATCGAAAAACTACAAGAGAGAGAGAGAGAGAGAAAATGAGGGAGACAGAGAGAGAGTGAGGTAGATATTTTAATATAAAGAACTATTTTTTTTTACAGTTCTGATTTTTTTTAGATGAGGGCTGATTGTTTTTATTACTTTTTTTAATCGAACTATTGCTCTCATCTTGACTGTTATTTGCTATTATCTGACCAAGATGGCGACAAGCATGCCACCTGACGAAGATTGGAGGCTACACCGACTGAAATGTTGCACAAATAACACTTAAGATGAGAACAATAGTTCTATTTTTTGTTGTATGGCACCGGGCACTGCCGGGTAGCCCTGCTAGAAAAATTAATAAAGAAGAGGCACATTCATATTATTTAACTAAACAATATTTAAACAATAACAATTATTGTTACGGAATAAATTACTAGTATCAACCCTGACAGACATTTTTTTTATTTAAAAAGTAATATTATCATTACAGTAAATTAAACAGATTGACGTAAAAGTATTTTTACAGGATTATATTAATTTATCAGTACCGCAGACTAAGATGGTGGTGGTGGTGGTGTTTCTTCCCCAGAACCGCTAGATTTTGGAATTCCCTTCCAGTGTAACGTGAACCGACATCTTGCTGCCCAACTCTCCACCTAGTACCCCCTGTAGCCTGTGTCCCTAATAGTAGCCCCCTACATCAAAGTGGTAATGCCCCTTGTTTGGGGTGAAAATGTAATTAAAAAAAAAAAAATACTGATAAATTAGTATGACCCCGTAAAAATACCATGATGTTTTTTGTGTTTTTTTTATAATCATCATCATCATCATTATCATCAGTATAGTCATCTTCATCATCATCAGTATAGCCATCATCATCATCATCATCATCAGTATAGTCATCTTCATGCTTGTTGATTCCATAGCTGCAGTTGAACCGATTTTTTGTTGACCTTCCTTATCGTCTGCTTTTCTAATCGGAAACGCCTCATTATCATTCTCATTCTCATTATCATTCTCATTCTCATTCCCATTCTCATTCTCATTCTCATTATGATTCTCATTATGATTCTCATTCTCATTCTCATTATCATTCTTATTCTCATTCTCATTATCATTCTTATTCTCATTATCATTCTTATTCTCATTCTCATTATCATTATCATTCTCATTCCCATTCTCATTCTCATTATCATTCACATTATCATTCTCATTCTCATTATCATCATTATCTCCGATCAATTGCTTCCAGTATCATCATCGTTACTCTAATTTTTGCCACCGTTTTTGTTGATACGTGTTTACAAAGAACTATTTTCATAATTAATTGCATGCGGAATTTGTCCCACGCTGCACACTGCATGGATGGGATGTGCTCTTCACATTTTATTAAGCTTGTTTGGTTATTTGTGCGATGGATACCGTTGGGAAATGGACTGAGTGGAATGTTGGATTTGTTTGCAATTTCTACAAACGGCTCACACGATTGGTTTGATTTTACTTTGTATTTATCACCATGTGCATCATCATCAGCACCACCACCACCACCACCACCACCACTAGCATCATCATTGTCAGAGAGGTGACGATGGCCTACACAAACGACTTGCATGATTGGTTTAATTTAACTATGTAGCCACTATCATCATCATCATCATCATCATCATCATCAACAACAACAACAACAATAACCGCAGCAGTCGCAGTAGCCGCAGCAGCAGCAGCGGGCGGGAGATGGTGGTGGCTAAGTGTCGTTAACAATAAGTCAAGTTCGAATCCAGTTCGTGCAACAGAAACAAGTTCACTTAAGAATGTTGGCAACCTTAACTGGGTCCCTTTTGTAAGTACCGCGTGCCTTTCTAGAAAGAATTCTAATAAGAAAGATATCAGGGAAACGAATACCAACAATAATTACTTGATTCATACGAAATGAAGAAATGATGCTTAGCAACAACAATCATCGTCATCAACGTCATCATCATTGGTTTAACGTTTGGTTTACATTTCATATGTCGGCTCACGTTGGACAGGGTTTAGAAATTGACTTCCAAACGAATTTGCACCCAGATCTTCGAATCCATTCTTAACGCTCTCATTTTTTTTTTTTTTTTTTTACTCACGTTCACCTCTAACAAGGCATATCACCACTTGAACGTAAGGAGCTATTTGGGACGATGCCTAGGAAAGATTATCAAGATGTTGGTTTGCATTACATTTAAACAGTGCAGTCAGGGAAGCTGGTAGCAAGAAGGGAATTCCAATGCCTAGCTGTTTGGGGGAAGAAACTATTAGAGTAAAAAATTTTCTGGCATTTAAGGACTTCAGCAGTGAAGGGGTGTGATTTTGTTGCTAAGCAGGTTTGTCGGGGATATATACCTCACAGAGGCACAAGTGCAACGAATTCATCAGAGCACATTCCTTTAAAACTGTTTACTACAATTGTTTGCTACAATCCTTCGCCTTTAATAAATAAACTCATATTAAAAGAACAGAATTTTAATTTAGACACAGGTTATTCACGCCATAAAAAATAGTACATATAATAATTAATATATATAATCAGTCAATACATAACAAACAAAAGATACACTCATTTCAATTCAATTACACACCCACATTTGAATTATAACGGCTTTATTTATTTCGAAAGGGACATAAATTGCATCATATCTTTTTAAATATTTAAACGGCTATAAGACGTAAAAAAAAAATCTGTCATTCTACAACGCTATACATTTTTTGAAATGCTAACGACCTTGTCTATGGTGAAATAGAACAAAGGCATCTTTTTCATAACAAGTATATCTTCAAATATTGTACTGGTATTTTATTTTCTTCAATTTGGAACATATAACTTGGTTTGCTCTTTTTTCATCTTTCTATATATATATATATATATATATATATATATATATAACTACTTCATTTATTCGCATAAATTTAATATACGAAAGTATAGATTTATGCGTAAACTTTAAGTATTTACTTCAAAAGTGCTCAATACGTAGGTAGAGCTAGTTAGTAATTTATAAAATATATATGGCGATTAAGCTACACTGAATATTCTGCGTTTCATCCAACTATAGGATTCGTCAGGCTTATGCGCGAATTCTGTCGTTGCTTCTTGTTTTTATATATGTTGAGGATTTCTAGTCGGCCAATCAGCTTTCTAGTATCCACCGCGCCCCTTCCTACCAGCCAATGGGCATGCATTTTATCAAACAAAGGATCTGTTTTAGAACTAGGTTAGTGGTTTTAGGTGGCCGCTCTCCTTTTTTTTTAAAATTTTTTTTTATACATAAAAATATACCTGTGTGCACACAACAATGCACATACATATACATATATACATATATATATATATATATATATATATATATATATACATATATGTATGTGATCGTTTATGTATATTCATGTTTATTTGATTTATTTATTTATTTTTATTTTTTTTTTCTATTGTTATTGTTAGTTTTAAAGCTATTTTGTATCGCTATCCTAGAGTAAGTTTTATTTTGTGAACACAGTTGTTTGCTATTTCCCGCCTACAGTTTAATAGATTTTGAGGTTCTTTAAAGTACAGGATAGAAAATTTTTCATGGAGGCATAATTTACATGGGTCGTCTAAATGTCTGCATGTGGTAGCTTGTTTCATTATTTTCCATTCGACTACCGGCGAATGTCCGCTTTCTTTGAGTTCCCAGTATTTATTCACTAGTGTTGTTTTTATACGGTGTTTTTTATTTTTGAATGTGCTTTTGTGGTCATAGTATCGGGTTTTGAAAATTAAATTTTTTTATTTTTGAATGTGTTTTTGTGGTCATAGTATCGGGTTTTGAAAATTAAAATTAAAAACTCCAACAAAGTCAAGGGAGAAAACTTTAAGAAAATCATACACAAAGAAATGAAAAAATTAGGCCTAAAAGCAGACATATCAGCTAACATAAAAATAACAAACTTCTTGGACGTCACGTTAAACTTAGATAAAAACACATATGAACCATACTTAAAAGATAACGCTACTCCAATTTACGTAAACCCTAAGTCCAACCACCCACCATCAATTATAAAACATATTCCTAACTCGATCGTAAGTAGACTCAGTAATAACTCAAGCGACGAAAATGCATTTAACAGGTCATCCAATATTTACGAAACAGCCCTAAAAAATAGTGGATACAAAAATATCGATATCAAATATAAGCAACAAAACACCAACAACTATAATAAAATTAAAAACAGAAGAAAAAGAACTATAATTTGGTATACGGCCCCATACAATCAAATGTTAAAAACAAAACTTGGCAAGAAATTTCTAGATCTTATTGAAAAACACTTTCCCGCAACCAACCCCTTACACAAAATCTTCAATAAAAATACCTTGAAGTTATCTTACAGTTGTTGCGAAAATTTAGAGATGATAATTAAGGCACATAATAACAAAATACTAAATGAAAACAATGTAA
>NC_136509.1:15207020-15247020 GCF_053919585.1 Euprymna scolopes | reverse complement strand
TTTTAATGACTTGGCAACTGCTGCTTGGCACTTCTATCGATGCGGGGTCGATGAACATAAACTTTATAAAATTTTATTGTTTTTGAGAAAATTTAAATTTTATTGCATTTCGTTTAAAAATAACGGACAAGAGAACTGTTGGTGCTTGAATGATTGCTTCTGTATCAATTTTTCATTGGTTGATTTGAGTCTTATGGAGGATTTTGGATTGTAAACACTTGCAGACGACAATTTGAGGATCTTGGCGGATTTTTGTCAGATGTATTTTCGATGGTGAATACATTTTTGCTTTTTGTTTTTTTGTTATGAAAATTGTATTCCCATAAATTAATTTCCTTTTATGACATCTGCATATGAATTGTCGAAGATAACTTGCTGCATTTATTTTATCAATTTATTATGAGGCAATTTAGGTATGAAATTTTAACTTTAAATTTATATTAAGAGAACGGAATCCAAACGTATCATACATTTGTTGAAATATCGAATAATTATCCAAAAATTTGTATTTTAGTCAGAGAGACCAATAATTTAAAAACAAGTAATTGAAAGTAATATTTGTTTATCTAATCGATACATGAATTTAAAAAAAAGATATGTATGTCTTTGTATATTGAATTTAACTTCTGCAGCCCATAAATTCTTATTTTTTTCACAGAAAAAGAAAATTATTTCAAGAAAAAAGAAATTATTTAAAGTAAAGGAAAAGTTATTTAGAGAAAAAAAATTATCTCAAACGAAAGTGAGAGATTATTTAAAGAAAAATAACAGATTATTAAAGTTAGTATAGACAAATATTAACATTTTCAGAATCCCAAGCAATATTTACGTATTACTTGAAAAAAAAAGAAATAAGAAAATATACGCAGAAACCTGACATTAGCTCAAGTAAGCTTTTCTTTCAAAACCTGTACTTAGAATTTGTCCTCTGTTGTGCTAGTTTTCCTTAAGTAAAATTTAAACTTTATTTGTTGAATTTTGTTTTCAACGATGAGGGATTTCATTTATTACAAACAATAAAGTTTTTAAAAAATTGCAAGATTTGAAAAGATACAGTTTTCTTAAAATATGAAAAAATAGATTTCTTAAAATTGATTATTTATATTTTATTAGTTGGAAAATTTATATTTTGCAATAAAATAGACTTATATTATATGCTGTTATAATTTTTTTTTTATTTATTTGAATTTAGTAAATGTGTAAAGAAAATTTTCTCAAAAAACCCCCAAAAAACAAAACACACGTATTCGAAAACTTTAAAATTTTATTTTGAACTTAATATTTGTTTTGTCTAATCGAAAAATGAATAAAATAGAAAAGATATGTTTTCGTATATTTAATTTAACGTCTGCAGCTCATAAATTCTTATTATTCTTATGAGTTTGGTTTAAAGCAGGTCTTGCTATAGGCTTAATGCTTCTTGCAATTTCGTTTAAGACATTGCAGCTTGTCTTTCTGGACAAGGAAGGTATTCCAGCCTTGTCAAATATAGCAGCACTGTTGCTGCAGATATTTAATTTAAGGTCTGCAGCTCATAAATTTTTATTTCTTAATAAAAAAAAGAAAAGGAGAAATTATTTAAAGAAAAAAGTTATTTAAATCAAAGGAAAAATTATTTAGAGAAAAGAAAGTTATCTAAAGGGGAAATGAGCTGATGGCACCCAAAGCATTTTTTTTTTAATTTTGTAATCATTACAATATATTGGGTATAGTATAATAATTGGCTCTATAATAATAAGTACAAAATCTGGCTAAGTTAAAATATCATATTTAAGCATATTTTACGACTGGTCAACGCCAGGTGGCTTGCTAATCTCTTCTCTATTATATATATATAAGTTGGAAACAAATGACTTATTCTACCATTAACCCTAAGTTCGAATTGCACTCCAAAATTTAGAGTTAGTGGTAGTCAGGAACTTTATGTACAATTTTCCAAGGTTAAAGTCGCAAATGGTTAAGCGGCAAGCAACCAGTTATTTGTTGTAAAGACAACTATCAATAAAAGAAATGAAAAAAAAAAAGAACTTAAACACAGATACAGCACGTATAAAAGATATTCGAATTCTACTGCATTTGGTATCAGGTATTTGTTGATTTTTGTTATTGTTTACAATTTCTCGACTGTTAACTATTCTACACTTTAACAAATGACTGTGTTGTTGCTACTTACTTGCCTCCCCAAAAAGCCAACATTCATAATTTGACTTATTGTTACTTATTTTTACATTTAATTGTCAGCGTGAACCACTTTTTTGAAGATGCAGCAGATGTTAAAGGTTATTGCGTTTATTTTGGAGCAAACTTTAATAACAGAAAGTTTTCCAACTGTGAAAAAAAAAAAACATTTCATACGATGGCAACGGTCGGTTTTTACCCCCCCCCCCCCCAAAAAAAAGAGACATTCTGGATTGGGGAAAATCTTTTTTTATAATCTTCAATCTTAAAGGATTTCTGCTTCATTGTCCTACAACAGAAAAGATAAATTATAGTATCAGAACAGATATTATACTTTAACGTTAATTATATTTGGAAAAGTAAAAATAATACAAACAAACCGATAATAAAAGGATACTGTAAAATTGGCGAATATTTAAATCATAATTTTTTTTTCATTTTCAAAATATTCAGAGCACATAAAAATATACTCGATTGTGAATGATGGACATGAACAGTGCTGTCCACTTTAATGTAAAGTAACATCCTTATTTCTAAGGCTTCATAATGGTTTAGGACTCAAGACTGTCAAGCATCTTTTTTTTTTCTTTTTTTTTTTGCTATGGGCGATAAATTCTCATGTTTTATTTCTTAAGGGGATTTCGTGTGGTTTTAGTGAATTATGAGTCAGATTTAGAGTTGGACATATATTAAAGATTAGTAACCTGTCCCCAAAAGTTAGAATTTCCTAGAAATGAGGGAACCGTAGAGATTCAACGTCTCTATCAACTGCGCTATGGTTTCAGATGGACATTGTCTGAAGATAGCGGTTTCAATCCTACCCAAAGCGTGCTAGAAGTTTATTTGGCCAAAACGTGGTGAGACGACAACAACTACGGATGGCAGTGATGGCTGAGAATGCAGTTAGGAGATTCAAAGTTCCTATCTGTCGCGGTTACCACCTGACGAAGGCCAGGGGAATAGTGGGCCAAAACGATGTGAAAAACAACAACCAATAAAGATGAAAACAACAACAGCTAATAAAGATGAGAATAATAGTCCAAAATAAAAATAAATTAACAACAACAACCAACAACAACATTAACAACAACCTTATTTTAATGTTTTTCGAGGGGGGGGCACGCTTCCACCGAGCAACACCGGTTAGCGGGTACTACTAGTATATAATAATATAGAACTGATTTTTTATATACTTTTACTTACACTTTAACATACTAATGGCAGCGTTTTAGCAAAGTTTACGTCATTTGAACCACTTCAAATGAAGCTCTTGACCATCTGAAGTGTTTATACCCTCCTCCAAAACAGGACATTTTAAATTCTCACTTAAAACGATTGGGAACAAACAATTATAAGCAGCCATTTTAGCAACATCCAAGGTCAGTGTATATTGAGTATTTATCTCTCTCCCACGCCAAGAAGATGTGACACAAGGATCAGCAAGTGGGATGAAAGAGTCAGCGTCTCCACGAGGAGGAGTACTCAGGCCATGAAAAAATGCCTGGGTAACCCCGTCGGCATTACCTGGTAGTGACGCCACAGGCGATTAGCAATAAACTAATCCGTTCTCAAAGAGAAAAGGTAAAGATTGGGAGGATGAACCTCCCAGAAGCATGCAGAACCAGCAACATACTGCAATAATATGCATTAGGGAAGAACAGATGTACATAAATCTAAGACAATGGAAGAATCATTAGAAAATGACCTCCAGACGATAGGGGAATGCAAATGGATGGTAATATTTAATGCTAGTAAAACTAAGCTGCTCTCCTTCAACAATTACAAGACACCTCCCCAATCTTTTATACCCATGACAAATAGCACCCTACCTGAGAATTCTTCCTTCAAACTCCTCAGCCTAACATTTGCGGGCAATATGAACGGGAACAAATACATAGTGGACATTGCAAAGGCTGCTGCAAAGAAGGTGGGTTCCCTCTATCGAACTAGAAGACTACTCACACCTGAGAGTATCCTGTACCTTTACAAGGCCACCATTCGCCCATGCATGGAGTATTGTTGCCACATCTGGACTGATGCATCTACCACTAGTCTCTCCCTCTCAGATAAAGACCAAAAGAGTTGTCAATTTAATCAGTCCCACTTTATCAACTAAGCTCCAGCCCCTGTCCCATCACCACAATCTTGCATCACTGTGCCTGTTTTACAAATATTTTAATGGAATGTGTTCTGGTGAACTCGTTTCACTTGTACCCCCTCGACGTACATATCCCCGATAAATCCGCTTAGCAATAAGATCTCACCCCTCCACTGTTGATGTCCCTAAATGCCAGAAAGCTTTCTATTCTAATAGTTTCTTTCTTTGAAGAGCTAGACTTTGGAATTCCCTTCCTGCTGCCATGGCTGTACTGATATGCAGAAGTTTAGATGTAACATAAACAAATATCTTATTAATATTTCCTAGTCATGGCCCCAAATAGTAGCCCCTTATGTCCAAGTAGCGATATGCTTTGTAAGGGGTGAACATGAGTAAAAAATAAAAAAAATCAACAAGGAAAAATGGCCATTTCAGAAATAACATAGATTCTATTGATTTTGGTGTCGATGGAAAAAGATCTCTTCACAAATGACATCTACAAATAAAAAAAAAATTAATTGAAAAAAAACAAAGGAACAAATAAGTAAAAAAACAAAAACAAAAAAAAAACAAAAAAAACAAATAGACAAGATGTTCAATTCTATGAATACAAGTTTGATTAGAATTAAATTAGAGCAGATGAAGAGCTCTTTAGTTTTGGTCAGCAATCGCCTAGAGATAATATCTCAATAAAAATATAGCATGTATGATGTGCATGTGAGAAAATCAGCAGCAGCAATAGGATAGCTGACTAGCAAAAATATTAACAGCAGCAGCAGCAGCCGTCTTAGCACATATGCACTGACGTTATGGGAAGAGAGAGAAAAATGGCAGACAAAGGAAAGCACGTGATCAGGCCAAGAAAGCAACCAAACGTGTTTTTACTCGTATGCGGCAATAAAAAAAAAAAATGTGCCATGGGGTCAGTGAAATGTCTTGCCGGAAATTACTGGAATAAATGCTTGTTGTATTCACCTAAAAAAAAAATGCTGAGTCACATTTTTTATGTCTTTCCTTTTTTGTTTATTCCTGTGATGGTACCAGACAATGTGTGGGGCCGAATGGTTGAAATGTAAATGCACGGTTAAAGTGTAATGGCTATGTTACATAATCACCTAGAGATAGTCCTTCAATAAAAGCAATGGTCCCATCTCATCATTGGCTTGGCGTCGGGAAGAGCATATGGCCTATAAAAATCTTACCTCTACAATGGAAATGACTTCCAAAGAAAATCTGTCATATTTCAGGTTATGTAGTTTAAATAATGATCTGACCAGAGATAGGTTAGTTTGGAAATCAATTTCTGAAAGCCGTACAACACATGTTAGCATGTAAAACGAACGTTAAACCAAACATTATGATGTTGAAATGATTTAGCAATGTAATGAACCGGAGTTTGAAGAGGGGTTGGGTGATCCAGTATCGGATCATCTTCCGACCTTCATCTCCAGACATTTGTTGGATCATTTTCTTTTGAATTAAATGGATTCCGAAAAAAAAAAAAAAATCTTATGTTGATGTGTAGATAAGGGTTTTTTAGTCTGTTTTGGTGACGTATGTTAACATGTATATTGATTTGAAATACATAGAAATATAAATTTTGCATAAACAACCTGTTAAGGCAATTAAAAATGGAAGCATTTTGGTAAATGAGAGTTCACAGAGTTTAAGAACGTTCTAGGTGAAAGAAAGGTTGCTTTGCCTGCAAGAAGAAATTGAGTACCCATGTTTGTTTTGTAGTAGAAACATGAGAGAAAAAGCGACACCGTAAGTCACCATTATGATCTTGAATCTCTACTTAATTTCTAAACTCGGCTCTGACTGGTGCAAGCATTTAACTTCCTTTCTTGCTTGTCCAATCAGAGACCATCTCTCAGGCAAACTAAGTACACAACAAGATATGATAAAAGGAAGTGCCTGTAGACTCTTTCGCTTCCCGGCCAGTAAACCATATAGGGAGCTGACTTATTTCACAGCATTTTTTTTTCAGTCCTCCACAAAATAGTGTTTTGTGATTACATATTTGGGGGCTGCTTGTGTTAATCACCAAAGCTTAAGATATCAAATGAAAGAACAACAAAGTTTATCAAAGCATAATTAATTAGTTTTTATCGACAATTTATTAAGGCAATAAAATATTGAGAATTTAGAATGCCCGAGAACGTTCTAGGTGAAAGAATTGTTTTGTCTGTAAGGAGAAATTGTGTAGGCATGTTCATTTTGGCTGGTACCATGTGCATTTATGTGTGCGTGTAAATGGGATGGGCATGAAGATAAATATATATATTTTTAGTGTGTCTATATTTTGTCTGTGAGAGAGTGTGTTTATGAACTGAGGTGTACGTGTTATCGCTGAGCATACAGAGGCCCATGAATGTCTCTCATCATGTGTGTGCTATTTGCCGAGGGTCTTTCGGCCCAAAAGAACCTAGGTGGAATATGTTGTACATGAAAGGAAAAACAAGAAAGAGAAGAAAGCACCGTGCATTATGCTGAATAAGCGAACTCACACAACATCAGGCCAAATTCAGTCGCCATCTTTTTGTTTATTCACATAAAATTGACACATTTCAAGTGTTTTTCTTAAGTTGCATGTGTAATACCAACTGGATTTTAACTCAAATATTTTCCCATTTATATATTACTAGCAGGGCTACCCGGCGTTGCTTGGGACCGTATAAACAATGAAAAAACAAAAGCAGATATTGAACATATGTTTTATTCTTAGGGGAGAGGAATCTTTCATCTCAAGTTTTAGTGTTACAAACAAACATTTGTCTTTTATATATATAGATAATGACAGGTTTTTTTGGGCCCCCCCCTCGAAGATAACTGATCAGTTGACCAACTTCTAGTGGTCCGTTTGACGTGAAATTTCGATATTTGTCATCCGGGTGATGGGGCTTCGATATGATACCAAATTTGTCAAGTTTGGTTCCGTCTTTCAAAAGTTTTAGCGTTACAAACAAACATACATACATACACACAGACGTTTGGCTTTTATATATATAGAAGAAGAAGAATGCGATAGCTATCTCTACTGTTCTACATCAACTAACCTAAGAACTCTCAACCATTCTTTCATTTCAGTTTAGTGTGCGTTTTACATGCTTGCATGTTGAATAGCTTTTAGAAATTGACTCCAAACTAACCTATCTCTGTCCAGGTCTTTATTTATACCTCTTTCTCTCAAGTATTTTTATCACTTTTAACCATGTTTTTCTTAGCCTTCCCTTGTGAACTGGACCTGCTACTTTAATTGTTCTACATCTTCTGATTTCCAAAACTCTCACTCAACTATTCAACGTGGCCATAAAAGTCTGCTGTTCTGTACACGTCTTTCTCCAGTGTCCAAATTTTATATTTCTCTAAGGTCATCAGATTTTTGCTTGCCTAGACAACTTACATTACACATTCATCATTTTCATATAATTTCTTGCCATGCAACGCATGTCCTCTATCCTCCATGGTCAGATTTTACTTCCATGTATCATCACACTACACACACATGCTTTATGAACTTTCTTTGGTCGACAAAAGCGATAAAATTCTGCTGGTTAATAATGGCAGAAGTTCTTTGTAGTACTCTATCTCCTCCTAACTCTTGCGATACTCTCCGGATTCTTGGTAATACCATTAAAATATCGAAAGGAGCTGGTGTTCTTGTGATTTCACAGCGTATGACATGATCATTTACTGGGAGAGTGTCTTTATGCATCCATATTGTGGAGACTTTCTGGAACGGCTGTTACATCCTAGGAACAGCCACCAACTCTCTGGATGTTAAACATGATAAAACAATGATGAATCTTCTTTAGATCAAAGGGTTGATGTGCCGTCGGCTACGTTTGTTGGTGAATCTAGTGTCAAGTCCTCAGCATCATAACTGGCAGAGACCGTTCTGCTGGAATTGTAGGGTTTTTTTTTTTTTACAAGGCCCAGAAGCCACTCGATGATAAGGGTTAAAGAGTGTACAGTAGTCAAAGGGACAATACCATAGTAATCGTTAGAAGTGCAAATTTGGTAAAATTGGATTACTTAAGGGGAACGGCTCATCAAGAATTTGTTCAAATTGGACTTGAAGACGGCCATATTGTAGTCAGCTGGAAAGCAGGTAAACGGAAGAGAGTTCCACAAGTGTACAGTTTTAAGAAAGAAGCTTTATTCATTTAATCTACGTTTAGGTTTAGGCACAGATAAAGAGTGGGGGAAATTATTGATAGTGTTTACAGCCAAACAAGTGTTTCTCGTGAATGTTTGGCGAGAGGTGACGATGGATTGGAGCTCAGACGAGCACTTGCCATGAAAATAATGACAAAACAGAGACAAGCTCGCAATGTCTCTTCTGTTAGAAAGGGGTTGCAAGGAAGAGAAAAGGGCATGCCCCACTAAGCTACAAAATCTATTCTGAACTCTGTCAAGGTAAAATAAGGTCTTCCTAGCAGCTCCTGCCCAGATGTGACAGCAATACTCTTTCCGTGGACATACCTGGCTCTGATATAGGTAGAGTATTGCATCAACAGGTAGATATCTACTGGATCAATAAAAGGCTCCCATCATTTTTCCAACAACCTTGTATACAATAAGCGAATAATAAATTTCTTTTTATGTAAAAAATACAATTCTTTTATTTTTACAATTAAGTAGAAACATTTTTTAAACTTGAGAGTTAAATCGGCATGCGACCGACCCTAGCAAGTCGCATTTCCTGTTCTTGTCATCACAAGAGAAAGAGGTAATTCAGTTGGTATGAGTAGACCGTTGAAGGTGGATCGGCAGGTCGGTTCCCAGCTCGTCCAACTCTCGAGTTCTTATAAAATGCTTCTTCAATATCAAAATAAATTTATAATTTTTTAAAGAAAATGCATCTGCTGCTAATTTTACGCAACGTGCACATTTCAATTGATGTACTTTGCCACTAATGACGACAAAAACTCTACACAAGACTCGTCAGACCAGATGTAGCTGACGACATATCAACCACTTGATGTAAGGGACGTTTTATTTCAATTAGAAGGAATATTTTGTTTGACTTGAGAATTGACTGATCTGGGGACCAACCCGCCGCAACCGGCATCCTAAAGCCAATTGTTTACCTCTTTCTCTGGTGATGATGAGAACCAGAGAGAGAGAGAGAGAGAGAGAGGAGGGATAAATATATATTAAAAACAAAGATATTAAAATATTGTCATTGTTTAACAAATATTGTTATCAGCCAAGTAATGTTGACCTTTTACACCTGTCTACCCCGATTGCTTTGACGTGGGGAGGATTTTATAAACATCTAAGCTAAGTTCAAATTTGATTGACAACCTGCTCTGATGTCACCATGTTTTAATAGCACATGTTAAACTATACTTGTCTCTATTCGAGTACAAGGAAAGTGGGGTATCAGGCTCCCAAATATGGAGAGTTTGGGATCCCCCAAAATGGCTCCTTTTCATTTTGTTACAATAGTATGATATTCAAAAGAATTACAGCAAGTACACATTTGTTCAGCTCTTGCTAGTGGACTACTAGCAACACTCTCGATAACTTAATATTGAATATTTTCGGCTAACCCATGGATGGGAACAATTGTGTTTGATTGATTCCAAGCTGAAATTGACTACAGGTTTTTCTAATTGAAGATTTCTAACATAAGGCCATGATAAACTTTAAAGCAAACAACAATATCAAAGGATATAATAATTGGCATACTTTTCAAGTTGCCTATTTAAAGATTGCATATAATGCAGAATGCAAGAAAAAAATCTGTGCAGGCATTAAAACCGATGTTGTTTTGAGTAATCATTTCGATTTAAAATCAAGTTAGTATTATACATGTAGACATGAGAATAAACATGCTTGAAAAGTGTTGACATTATATTTCGTTTTTATGTAAAGAGCAAAATGCAAGAAAAAAAATCTGGATGCTTCATTAACTGACCCGCGATTTCCATGAAGTTGGTTTAAGCTCACTCAGAAGCTGACGGAAATAGCCGGGGAAGGTCTTCCAAGCGTTCCTCAATTTTTTTAATGAACGTGCTGTCTATTTTTAGCTAATACAAATCTATGAAAATTACTTTTTTATAAATTGGAATAAATAAAAAAATTATTTTAATCAAGCAGGTTAGAGTTAGGGTATGGGGTTAGAGATGGGTTCAATACATGTTTGTAATTTTATTTATTGCATTTCCATGTTTTTCCTGTTTATCATTGTAATTTTTCGGCCCAGTTTAAGGTCTCGCAATCAGCTGTTTCCAGTTATCTCCATCAGCAGCTGAGCACACCCGAGAAACTTTGTGGAAACCGCGGGTCGATAAATGCAGAAGTACCAAAATCTGTGCAGACATTAAAACTGGTTTTATGTTATATATATTATTTTTTATCGGAATTCATTATTGAGATGAATATTATTTATTAATTATTTACCACCTGACGAAGTCCAGAGGAATAGTTGGCCGAAACGTTGTGAAACGGCAACTAAGAAAGATGAGAATAATAGTCCGCGTTAAAAATAAATTAATGGTTTTATGTTGTTTGGAAGAACTATTTCAATTTAAAATTAGGTTAGTATTATGCGTGTAAACTTGAGAAAAAACATGCTTTAAATGTATTAACATTATGTTTCGCTTTTATATAAACAGAACATCAGGTAAAATTTGATTGCCATCTTTTTTGATTTCGCTTATTCACATAATGTTGACACATTTCTTGTTTTTTTCTCCTCAATTTTATATGCATGATACTAAATGGATTTTAACTTGGAATGATTCTTCATTTATTAATATTTAACAAAAGAACATAAAAACCGTTTTAATCTCTATACAGCATTCTGCTCTGGCAGCGATTTTTAATGTTTACCCCACTTTCTCACTGTGGTGCACATAAAACAAAATCATATAAGTATCCTCTTTGTGCAAGCATTTTCACAAACGATCTGTAGTATAACATGGCCGTTACATGTTAACACTCTCTCGGGGTCAATTCACAGTTTTTCAATCCGCAGCCACAACCAGTTTCTATATATGCAGCTCGCCCCATGACACACAATTATCCGATAATTTTGTTAAAAGTTTGCAGAGCTAGTGAGTCCTGCATCTTGTAAAAAGTTTCCCATCGCATCAACATGTGCTTAAAAGTTCTATCATGTCGCCAAGTAATTAAAAGTCTCTCTTGTGTTTCAAAATCACTCCCCGCCACATGCTTTCTTTTCTCCCTGCTTTCTTTCTTCCTTTTCCTCCGTTGTGACGTCACCTCGCACTATGGCTTGGTCATTTGCATGTGTGGAATGTCACTATTGCTACATACGTGTTCATGGCTTCGTTACAACCACTTAAATCCGGAAAAAATACTTCATCCTCTTTCTACATAGATAACAATAAAAAGATTCATTCGTCATCTTCAGTTGGTATAATGAATCCTGTGTTCGTATCAACGGGAAATGCTTAATAAAGTCTGGAAATAGGAGTCTTCTTTTGACAACTTCTTTTGTTACAACGGTACCTCTCAAAAACTATGTCAATCCTTTGGGAGTTCTCTTGTTTCAAGTTGCTTGCTTTAAGGCTTGTTTGCATTGGTGATCTTTAAAACCAACGCACTTCAGGTGAAACCATTATTAGTATAAATTCCAAAAATTACGAACAAATAATCCAGTAAATGATGTGCTACAAATATTTTAAATAAAAAAATCAGCAACAATTACATTCTCAGATATCGAGTTAAAAGATGGCGTACCCTTAATTTAAGAAAATTTCAATCAAGGATTATCTTCCTTGTTTGCCATACTGAATTGAAATATTCTGCATTAAAACACGATAAAACTCGATAATTCGATTGAATTTATTTTTATTTATAATTATTTTCTGCTAGATAATTTTTGCATAATTTTTGGAATTTATACTAATTTCGCCATAGCCCATAAGTATGTAATAATGTTTTCACCTGAAATGTGTTAATTTAAAAGATCACGTATATAAAAAAGCACCCTTGCTTTTAATTGGAATCTTCTCATTAATCTCCATGGTGTCTCTGACTATTATCCTTTTATGCTGACTAGATGGTTTGTTTGTTTGTTTGTTTGTTTGTTTCTGTTATTCCGTCGGTTATTGACACAGCTGAGCTGGAGCTCCACTGCACCCAAGCTGTCCACTTCATACAGAGGTCCAGTCGACTAGACGATTGAGGTTGGGACTAGTTTAGCCTGGTGTTGGTGGCTGGTCAGGTATCTTTTCCAGCCAGATGTCCAGTTGTTTCTTGGAAGTGTCGGGGGGGGGGGCACTCTCCTTATATTTCTTATTGCGGCTGGAATACAGTTGAATGTTCTTGTAACAATGTAGATGAAGCTGTGGTGGATGAGGGACTTGATCCTCTGTGTAGTCCTAGGTGTTATTTTTATACAGCACAGTCTTCCTTGTCGCTGATGGGTTATCTCTACTATTGTTGTGTTTGGGACCCTTTCTTTTAAGATTTTCCATATGTAGATGATAATATATCGTTCTGTTCAACATTGTAGTGAATACAGTTGCAGCTGCTTCAGCCTCTCTTAGTAATTCATTTGGTCAATTCCACATATTTTGCTGGTAAATGTTCTCTGGGATGCTTCTATTTTGCAGATTTCTGTTACTTTTTGTGGAGACCATAGTTGGTAGCAGTATTCCAGCCTTGGGAGGACAACAGATTTCCATAGTGTGTGCATACACTTTCTGTTCCTACTCCTGGAGGTTCTCAGTGTCCACCCTGTTAGTTGTCTTGCGACCGCTGTGGTGTGGTCAATATCTTGTGTGAAGGTGGTAAAGATGCAAGGATTTGATCTTTTTGGTATTAGGTTCTTGATTTCTGCTGCAAGGATAGACATGTTTGGTAAAGAATATGCCGTGAGAGTTATTTCTGATCCAAATAATATCTTGCATACTTCATGGTTCTAAACAATAGTAAAGTTTTTCGGTTAAGTTATTTGAATATAATGTGCCTTGGCTGTTACTATTGCTGTGCTAATGAGGTAGCAACCGTAGCCGTCGTAAAATAAATAGAAGCAGGCCTGTCCACTGAAAAATGACGTCATGCCAGAGGTCCAAACAAGCAAGATCTTTCGAGCAATCAAATTGTCGAACAATCAGACAGTCGATAATGAATGAATGATTTTTTACAAGAAGTATTAAAAACGCAAAAAAATGCACGAAAAAGAGAAAAACAAGGAACATGATTTATATTGAAACTAAACTTATTTAATATTGATTGCAAAAAAAAAAAAAACAATAATTAATTCAAAAGGAACAGTTGTGCGTTGTCTATGCATAAAAAATAAATAAATAGTTGTTTCATGGATTTTAAAAACTGAAATCTGTTTATTAATTATTAAACAAAAATATTGTATTTAAAAAAGAAAGACACAATGCGATTTATGCTGAAACTGAATTTAATTAAAAATATAAATTTAAAAAAATACAATTATGTATGCTTGAAGCAGGAGACAATTAAATACTGCAAGAACTGAATTATGAATTTAGAGAATAAACAAGCAAATTAAAACCGAAAGAATATTTATTATTATATATTATTATCCCTTCATTAAAAAAAAATATTTATTGTTTGTTTACCATTTTTACAATTATTTAGTTATTATAAACGATAAATAATTTTTAAGGAATACGAACGAAAAATAATTATTAAAAAAGGTAAGCAAACAAAAAATTTTTTAATGAAAGCGAATGTAAAAACTGTTAAGATATAAACGATTGAAATTCAAAGAAATGATTTCAATACAAAGTTGTTAGTGCAGAAGCATTTCTTATTAAATAAAAATGAGAGAAAATGTGTAGAATCATTTTAAGAATAGGTTTCTAAATAATAAAGTTATTATTTCAGCGATTCATATTCTGCATACGTACCAAAACCCGATTAGTTAATTTCGTAAGTGTTATAAAACTTGTTGGTGCAAAAAATTCAAAACTATTTGGGAATAAATATATATAAAGTTTTGGTTTACACGTTTTTTTTTAATGGAAATATGTTTGCATTTCTTGACTTATACTTTTGAATAAGGATATATTTAGTAATGATGAAGACAAAGAAAGGAAATCTCATTTTAACGTTTAAAAAAACAACTTTATTTGTTATCTTTGTTAGTAGCGTGTGCACAAGAGAGCAACCAGTTATTAGGAGAGTTCAGTGTTCGTGCGCGCTTGTATTTGTAGTAGTCGTGAAAATAGTTCCTGATGTGGAGACGAAGATTAGATATAAGTCAGGCCTGTTGAAGGAGAAAGAAAAAGGTGTTCAGTGTATACGTGGTAGGAGCGAGCGTCCGATAGTAGAGACAGAGCAAAGGGTTAGTGTCTCGTAGTAGGAAAGAGTACGTGTGTGAAGCGCACGTGGAAACATGTCGGCTTGTTGTACTCACATTGAGCTGGGGCCAAAAGCCCCAAGTGAGGCCGGGCCAGGAGGAAAAAGAAAAAGGGTTTGCCAGTTTCGCCTTTTATGTACTTGGTCACGTGATTGAGAGCTGGTTTGTGATTGGACAAGCCAGGGAGAAAATGGATTTCAAATCTCGAGCCGCGAGAATTAACTCCTGCTGTTTTTGTTGCAAGTTCATCTGCTACAATAACCATTGCTTTTAAAAAATGTTATTATAAAAAAAAAAAAACGCTTTCTGACAAAAATAATAAACGTGAAACATCTATATATATATAAAAGACAAAACGGCCGCGCGCGTTTTTGTACATCCAGCAATGCCGGGGTTCTGGAGGGGGTACTATTCTTTAGAACTTTTCATATACTCCCTAGATAATAATATCTACGATTTGCAAAGGGACGGCTTATCTACATTTATTTACATTGACTTTTATAAAATTTACACAATTCCTTCCTCCCGAGTGTTTGTTCGGCTCTTTCATATAAAAGTGAAATTGAATCGAAAGTGAAAGCAGCTTCTCGGCTTTTCGTTCCGGGACATTCAGAAAGCAGTTAGCTTTGATCAATCTGAGGAAAACCCTTCATATCAGACAATTGCTATTCATTTCGACACTCCCTTTTTGTGAGGAGCTGGTTTTCTCCCAACATCGTGAGGAAACAAATAAATGAAACGGCGGAAAGCTGAACTGGCCTCCAGCCAACATTTATTTCTGCAATTCAACTTTTTGATTGGCATCACTAAATTGCAACGCTTTTCACTTCCTATGTCTCCCTAGCGTAGCAGTAAATTGTCACGTTTTCTTTCACGTTCTTTTCCGCCTTCAGGTTTTCTTTTACACCAACAAACACCCGGGCAACGCCGGGTAACCCCGTTAGTTTTTATATAAAAAAGAAATAATAAACTAATAACGTTAATGAAATTTAATGAATTAAAAAGAAAAATAATGAAGTTAAAACATTCATCATAAGTTCACCGTCGAGGTTAAACGTTTGTTATGTTTATTAAGTCCCGATATCGAAAACTAAAGATATCTACAAAAATATGAATAATACTGTGAAAATTTTTATTCATTATTAAGAGAATAGATTGGAAAAAACCTCATGTTAAAATTATTTCTTTAACAGATTTTAAAACAAAAAAATTTTCAATTTTCTGACCAAAAATTCAATTTTTTTAGATTTTTATAAGAACATATAATCAAAAGAAAAATATTCTAACATTCTTTTTATTTGATGTATTCCGTCTTAATAACGACATTTGCAACATCCCCAACGCCATCTCTCGCTTTAATTGGATCAACCAGCGCTTTCCAGGAGTCCAATATTTAACACTTCGAGTACTTTTTCTTGCTTTGAAAGAATACAAAATTTATTTCGCAATCTAGTGAGTATGATCTTTCTCTTCTCTTCTCTAAATCCCTTTTCTCACAAAAATTCAAGTTTCAGGTCTTTCACTACTTTATGCTTCATGGTGGGTGTTTGTCTGGACTCTAAATCACATCTCTCACTTCTTGCAAAAACATTTACAGAAAAACTTGTCTTGCTACAACCACTGTGAAAACTTTCCTGCCTTTCTTTTGTATACCTAGAACCAAACCAAATTTCCCTTCTGTGGAACACAATATCGGAAGGCTGCTTCCCAACTGACTACAACATAGTCTTTTCAAGTCCAACTTTAACAAATACCTGTCACACCGTCCACTTATGTTATTAGATTTTCTCCATTGTATCCCTCGTCTCCAATTCTATTATAGTATTTGACATCATCCAACTAACAATCTCATTACCTTTAGCCTCGAGTGGTTTTTGGCGTTGATAAGTAGTAACGTATTAGTTTAAAAAATTATCAGTCGTTTTAGCAAAATACAAACCTGGAAATTATTCATAGTTGTACAACTAATAATCCGATTAGCCTCAAATTTTGGTACATTTGAAGGTTAGTACTTTATAAAAATCATATGGATTTTGATTAGTGGCACCATTTATGTCAGGTTTTGGACTTATTGATGTGTTAAGTGGTGATTCATTACTAAAAAAAAGGGTGCTTATTCAGATTGGCACTTATAGTGATAAACAAAAACGAAGAAATACCTTTTTATTGTATCTATTTGTCACAGAATGAAGTCTTATATTCCAAAAAACTACAAAAATTGATGAAGTAGTTTTGCTATTTTTTACCGATAAGTGACAGACGAGGCTGTGTTTTTCTAGAGAACATAATAAGGGGGAAGTAATCAATGATTAGTTTCATTAGGGTTGTCTGCTCTTGTACACCAATTCGTTGATTGCAATATGGACGCTTTTTTCACCCTCGTCGAAACAGAATAAAAAATTAAATTTTGGTAAATTAAGTCTAAAAACAACACATATAAAAGAATTGGTTTTTGCATCAGAAAATAGTCACAAATTTTTTTCGATTCCGATACCCCAAAAGATCTGATTTTTCCAGTTTCCAATTCCGATAATCATCCCAACGCTACAAACTCAGACAATAAGCCAACATCCCATTCCTGTTTTGGTTAGAAGATGTCTCGAGAATAGTTAGCCTTTTTGTTTGATTTAAATGACTCTTACGCTTTTCCTCTTCTCGTGAGCGTTCCTTTTTTTTTTTTTTTTTTTTTTTTTTAACTTCGGACACTCCGAAATATTTAACTTTAAATGTGTGTGTGTGTGTGTGTGTGTGTGTGTGTGTAACATTTATAAAATCATATGAAAATAAAAACAAAACAATCATTTAATACACACACAAAAAAAAAACAAAGCAAAAAAAAACAAACTCAAGTACTTTTTCCTCTCAAATACTTTTATGTGGTTCAGGGAGGGGGTTAAAGGCTGACATATTTGTTGAAATAAAACGGATAATATTGCCTGCTAACACGATTTCTTTTAATAACAGGACACAGAATTCATTATTATTCTTAGAATTTTGAGCAAGAGGATGGGGGACTTCAGTATGTATTCTGATGCCGCACTTTAGCTTTCTTGTCCTCTGTCAATAAATCAATCAATAAATCAATCAATAAATCAATCAATAAATCAATCAATAAAGGTTTCATCACTCAATGAGGAACTCCTTCCTGGACTTTGTCCCAAGCTATCCGCTGCCACGTGGGATCCATGTGTTGTATCAGGTCGTCCCTCCATCTCGTTCTTGGTCTTCCCTTTGTTCTCTTATGTTCACGAGGTGTCCATTCCGCTGTCCTGATGGACCATCTGTTGTCATGTCGTCTGGCTACCTGCCCTGCCCATCTGTGTGTGGATGTTTCGTCAATGAAGGATAAATCCTTTTAGACTGAGAATTCAATCTTTTGAAATGACCCACAGACAGATTTTTTTTTTTTAATCGGAATCGGGAATCAGAAGAATTCAATATTTTGTGGCACTTGTAAGCATTGGGTCCTCAAGAAATGCAGTTACTGGTAGATTAAAATAGGATAACGAGTTTATGTGTATAGGAAGCAAAAGATAATCAAGATGGATGAGAAGTCAGATGTGGATAAAGTATATTTGGATGACGAGAAGTTTCGATTGCAAGAGTTAGGAGAGAATTGAGTAATGTAACATGGCATGGATGCGCGGATATAAATGCATGCGAAATGACATCACCGGTAAAGAGAAAAAAAGACTATATAAAAAAGAGAAAGAGAATGATCACTTAAGAGACATGGAGCATAGAACGAGATAACGTTCAAGATCACGTGAGAGACGTGGAGAACGTTGTAGATCACGTGGGTGACGTCAATGAGGAAATAAATGTCGTTGTTACAAAGAAAAAGCGAGCTGAAGTTGTTTTCTACTGTTTGTCTCCTTTGCAACTGAGGCATACAACGTGTTGGTTCCTAGACAACATTACAGTAAGTTTGGAGAAATTCTGCCTTTTCTAACCAGCAGAGTGTTACAACTGGCGACCAAAGAAAGAGTCTATACATAATGTGATGGTGTATGGAAGTGATACTAGCTAGTGAGGGTTGAAGACATACGTTGCATGGAAACAAATAATAAGAGAACGATATATGGTGTGTAATGTGAGTCTTAAAGACATACTTCGATCTGATGATCTCAAAAGGAGATTAAATCTATCTGGACACTACAAGGAGATGTATGCAGAACAGGAGACTCTGATGATATGGTCACATTGAAAGAATGGATGAAAGTTTGGGATTAGTTGATGTAACAGGATTAATGCTCAGGAGAAGGACAAGAAAAACGTGGGAGGAGGTTATATAAAAAATGGGCTTGAAAAAAAGAGGTATATAAATAAAGCTCAGGCCAAAGATAGATAAGTTTTGAAGTCAATTTCTAAAAGCCGTCCAACACAGGTCAGCATGTTAACCAGTTTCTCCCGCTCTTTATCCGTATCAAAATCAAAATGCAAATTGCGTGAACAAAATTTCTTTTTTAGGACAACTTGCCTATGGAACTCTCTTCCACTGGCCTGCTTTCCAACTGACTACAATATGGTCGTCTTCAAGTCCAATGTAAACGAGCTTTGTTGATTTGTCCCCTTAAATAATCATATTATACCCCATTTTCACCACTAACAGTTACTACACTGTTGTCCCGGTGGCTTGTGTGCACTCATTAACTCTTATCCTCGAGTGGCCTTCAGGCCTTGATAAGTGGTCATACTCTTGTAAAATAAATAAATAAAACATTAACGGTTGAATATAATTATGACTTTCCAAACACATGAGTATTTGAAGTTCTCTCTCTCTCTCTCTCTCTCTCTCTCTCAACTGATATAACAATGATATTGAAATCAGCTATGTAGAATAATTCTTAATCTTTTAGTAGTGGTTAATTTTTCTTGCTTAATTTTTTTTTTTCTTAATTTGGACGCCCGGGGTCACTGCTCTGTTATTCAAACCGTTTCAACGCCACTGATGTAGAAATTCTTAAATAATCACCTTGGAAGAAAAATCAGCTATGGAAAATAATTTTTATTCTTTTAGTAGTCGTTAATTTTTTTCACTTGATTTTATTTTTGCTTCAAGATTTACCTTAAAAGTTTTCTCGTTCTTTCCTTTATAAATTTTTCTTGTTGTTTCACTGACGTTTTGTTTCATTCTTTTATTAGAATCAGATTCACTTGTACTGAAGCTAAAAAAATGTGTGGTCATAGAACATAGAAATTCTTACAGAACAAATTTGAAAATAATGGATCCCGGGCAACGCCGAACTGGTACAGCTAGTTTGATTGGAAAAATAAGTTGTGTATCAATTACATACTAAACTTTCAGCCAAAATCTTTGTTTTTTAAAATCGACTTGTGTAATTTTTAGGTAAGCTTTTAGAACTGTCGTCTGTAATTTTCATGTAAATTGCTCCGGGCCCCTACCGAATTGATGTTTTCCAGGGAAACGTATATACTCACCGGATATTTTTAAGTTACAGACTTGAAATTGTGTATAAAGGGTATTCAGACCTATGAAAAACTTTTTAATCGGTTTTCATCCGGAAAAAAGGGCTTTTACGGCGTCAAAATTGAAAAATTGTTACATGTGGGGGGGGTCGGATTTTTATATGTTTCAACTGAAACCTGACAGCTTCTATATGTTAAGTATAAGTTCTTTTGAAAACACATTTTAGGGATTATGTCAAGGTGGCCTAATCGTTATCGTATCTGACTCACTGTCTTTAGGTTTTGGTTTCGATCTCAGGTCCCGTATATTTTTTTACTTACTTACAAGAAGCGAACTGTTTAGAAAGAAAAAACATAATACTCGCATGCACATATCTCAGTATTTCTGCTTATAATATATAAGAATCCTGCATTAATTAAAATATAATATCTATGCGTATTTTACGACTGGACAACGCCGGGCGGCCTGCTAATATATCTATAAAAGTGAGAATGCGTTTGTGTGTGCGAGGATATTTCTTAACCTATATACGCAACGAATTTTTTATCTACAGATTTGAAATTTGGTATATAGGGTATTCAGACATGTGGAAAACTTTTTAATTGGATTTCATCTGGAAAAAAGGGCTTCTAAAGGGTCAAAATTTAAAAATTGGTACTTGGGGCGTAATCGGATTTTTATCTGTTTGTCAACTGTTTCACGAATGCGCATGCGTGAATGTTTCACATGGTAGATTATTTATGTTAAGAATAAGTAGGTTTGAAAACACTTTTTTAAAATCGTGGCAAGCTGGCCTAATTGTTATCTTACTTGACTCACTGTCTGTAGGTTTCGGTTCTGATCTCAGCTCGAGTATGTTTTTACTTACAAGAAGTGAACTGCATAGAAAAAAACATAACGCTCGCATGCACATGTCTCAGTTTCTGTGTGAATTAAAATATAATATTTTTGCGTATTTTATGATCGGGCAACGCCGGTCGGCCTGTCTGCTAGTATTAAAATAAGATTAAAAATTAGTTTGCTTTCTAAGTTGCTGTAAAAAAGATGCATTCGTTTGAACATCTAAAATGGCAATTATAACTTGTTTTATTATTTGATGCTTATTATTTAATAATGAGAAGTTTCTTTTTAAAAAAATTGAATACAAATTTTCGAAAGGAGATCCGGAACATGTTGTATACGTCCGTGATATTTTTGTACGTGTTTGTATGCCAATGGATGCAATTGAAAATTCACATGTTATCTTTGATGGGATGAAACAATCTATTTCACTGTACACTCCTCTTGCTGGAGAGAAAAAGGAAATCCTGTATCAGGCGGACATTTTGTAGTTTTAGTTTGAGACCGTTTCTTTTCTGTTTCTGTTGGGGAAAAATATCAGTGACGATGTTTGATCCAATTTGTAAGTTTTTAATTTTTGTTTTCTTTTGTTATTATTTTTATTAATTTATTTTATTTTTTTATTAAATTTCATGTTTCCCATTTAAATCCAAAATCTATAAAAAATATCTTTTGTTATCTTCAATTCAGGAGAGTTCCGATATTAAAAAATTGTCTGTTTTTTTTTTTCGCCATCTTCTATTTCATTTTTCTATTTTTTATATGATTTATAAATGTTTTCTTAAAAAGTTATTTCATAAAATTTTCCGTAAAATAATTGCTTTTTTTATAATTTCTAGTTTTCCATCTATGAAACGTAATTTATAAATGCAAATCCTAATTTCATCCTGCAAATTCATTTTTAATAAAAAATATATTTTATAGTTTTGTATCAAGCGAACATTTTTAAATTTTCTATTTTTCAAAATTGTATAATTTTATTTCTGCATTTCTAAATTATTTTATATAAAATTTTTCTAAATTTTATAAAAAATAATTTAGAAATGCAGAAATAAAAGTAAAAAAAAAAAAACGATCACTTCATAAAAAACTGTAAAATATATTTTTATTAAAATTTTCCTTTATTGTCGTAATGTTTCTTCTGAATTTTGATTTTCATATTTTTTTGTTACTTTTGGCATTTTTTTATGAATAATACAATTTTAATCTTTTGATATCTTGGTACTTGCACAGTTTAGTCAATACATTAAAAAATGAAAATATCGAAAAAAGTTTAAATTGTATGTATCCGTTATGGGAAGTTCGAAAAAAAATTCACTTAATTTCATCAAGTAGTTTTTTTTTTTGTTTTGTTTTTTTGTTTTTTACAGCGGAAAAACATGTTTTTATGAGAACGCGTTGAAGGCGGCCATTTTGGATTTAAAATAAAAAATTTGTTTGAATTTTAGAAATACCAAAGGGAGATAACTCCAGTTAAAGCGCTGACACCCCTCCTCCCCATCTCTAATACTAGCTTTTCTTCCTAAAAATCGAACATTTTGCTCGGTATCATAGCAAATTGTTTTTTTGCTGTAAAAAATAAAAACAAACTACTTGATGAAATTAAGTGAAATTTTTTTTCAGAGAACTTCGTCCAATAACGGATACATACAATTTAAACTTTTTTCGATATTTTCATTTTTTCATGTCTTGATTAAACTGTTCAAGTACCGATATCTTTTATAAATAATCCAATTTCAATTTTTCGGTATCTTTTATAAACAATCTTTCGACATCTTTTATAAACAATCCACTTTTAATCTTTCGGCATCTTTTACAGGTAAAATCCATTGAGTGCGTAAGCTGTGTACGCATTATAAATGTTTCTTTTCTGTTTCTTATGTTATACATTAGTACATTAGGAGTCATTTCGAGTTAAATTTTTATTTACTGCATCTATCTGAACTAGAGAAAATCACGATTTAAATGTGTATGTCTCGTCTAAATAACTAACGATGACTATCTAATATGGCCGACCAGACGGGTGATCAAAAAGTCAGATCAAGCGTACCGGAAAAGGAAATGAGACCAAATTGACAACTGGCCTTTTTGTTTTTTGTTTGTTTTTTTTTACTTGAACTTAAGTATAACGTTATAATTAAAAAGAAACATATAAAAACATGCATGGGTATGATGAAAATACTATACCAAAATGTCGAAGCAATCAGTCCAGTGATTATTGAGATTAACGGTTAGTAACAAACATACATTTACATTTTTATTTATATATAGATACAAGGTTAAGTTATAATGCTTTTAGCATTTGTCTAATCGTATGCAAATACAGGGTGGAACAATAAAAATATCGTCCTAAAAAAAAAAAACTACATTTTATTTTAAAACATTTATTGAAAAAATTAATTCAAGTAACTTGATTATGTAGTTTTTTTTTTTTTTTTTTTTTTTTTTTACATAGACGTCACCACTTATCAAGGCCGATAGGCCACTCAAGGATAAGGGTTAAAGAGTGTAGACTAGTCAAAAGGACAATATAGTAATCGATAGTAATGGAAGTTCGGTAAATTTGTTAACCTAAGTGGAACGGCTCATCAGAAACTTGTTCACGTTGGACTTGAAGACAACCATATTATAGACAGCTGGAAAGCAGGAAAACGGAAGACAATTCCACAGGCATGCAGTTCTAAGTAGAGATGACATCTATTCAATGTAGCCGCCTTCAGTCTCAATCACTGCCTCGATGCAGGTCCGGAACTGAGAGCATGCCTTTTCCACAAGCACTGGCAAGAACTTGGCGAATACTCAGCAGATGATGGCAATCAGGCTGGCTTTGGTATTGTTGGAGGTCATGTTAGTGATGTTCTTGACGTATAACCAAACGAAGTAGTCCAGCGGATTCAAGTCGGGGGAGGAGGGGAGGCCAGTGAGAGAAGAGCACTCCTTCTGAAGCCAAGCCTAGTTCTCTCTGAACTTATAGGCCAGCACCAAGTTCTGCTGTCACACCCAAGATGTGCCAGCAGCCATCTGATTGCACCAGGAGATCACCACACACTTCAGCACATCCAAGTATACTTAGGTATTGACTTTCTAGCCGACTTCAAAGATGTGAGGTGGCATGATGTGGCCCTCACTTGAAACCTCACCAAGATCATAACCATGGCCGGAAACTTCATGGAGCTATGCCCTCAAGCATTGGACCGTCTAGATTTGCATTTGGAGGGTGCTGTCAATATACAATATATCTTGCTACCAACCAGAAGGCACTCCAAGGGTTCCGGCTCCTTATAGGTCAGTTAATAACAGCTCTCAGACACTGCACAGATTACCGCTTTCATTATTGTTTTAAAATCATTAAAACAAAAGAATTGACTAATGATATGTGCCAGGAAATCATAGCTAGGCATAAAGATGAAAAGGAGTACAGGAAAATAGCTTCAGAACTAAATTTGATGGTGAGTACAGTTGGGGCTGTCGTGAGAATGTGGAAAACAACGGGTGGTAATACTAAAAATCTTCTAGGAAGTGCTCAACCATGTAAATTAAATGATGTTACTGTTCATTACATTGCTCGTAACGTTACATTGCTTGTAACGTTACATTGCTCGTAATGTTACATTGCTCGTAACGTGAAGAAAGAACCATTTCTGACTTTTTTTAGAAATTCAGAAAGATTTGCAGAAAGTCAGTATTGAAGTAAGCAAGGATGTAATAAAAAGATCAGTGAATCGCACAGGCCTGTATTCTAGATCAGCGAGAAAGTCTCCATTGTTGAGTTCTAGACATGTGAAAGATCGTTTGAAATTTGTTTATAAATATCAATGTGAATCGGATGACTTCTATAAGAAGGTTATTTGGTCAGTTGAAACAAATATTGAGCTTTTCAGAAGAAATATTCGCACTCGTTTATGAAGGAAAAAAAAGCACAGAATTTAAACTAATACCATTCCCACTGTAAAATTTAGAGGTGGAAGTGTAATGTTTTGGAGCTGCTTTTTTGAGTTGGAGGAATGGAAATCATAGAAAAGAAACTGAATGCAGTAAAATAAGATTTTGTCAACACATCTGCTCAAGAGTGTGAGATTTCTCTCACAAGGTTTTTGCCCCTGGCAGAATGGAAGAAAACCAAACAGAAATTACAACAAGATCACCATAAAACTTCAACGCAAATTTTATTAAAGTAAAAAAAGGTCCATGTTACAAAAGATGTGTCACTTTCAGCTATCTGCCATTTTGGGCTGGTAACATTCCCGAAGGGAATAATAGTTCATCTTCGATAAAGGCTGGGTTGAAATTCCCGCTGACGAAGAAATGCGCAGGTTGGAGATGTAGAGGCATCTTCCTAGTTGGATGCTGCTAGCTGGGCATACACGAGGAGTCCTTGTAGAATCAGTCCAATGGCAGACAAGGCAGGTCAAACCGTAGACCTTAATTTCGTTTTGACAGGCATTAAATTGTAGCACAAACGTGAAAATATAAATTCGCCCTACTTAAGGGCATTGGTAATTGCAATGATAATGTTCCGCTCCACATTTGGGCATTAAAACGTCTCGAAGCAACAAATAATTTCCGCTGCCTCGATTCGAGTGAGAATCCATATGTGTCCAATGCTGCATCTTCTCAGATTCTAATCTGAAAAGGGAATTTGGCACCAAAGAACATTCTCGGCAGTTAGTTATAACATGCAATTTGATTGGTTAAAATAAATCCGTGAGTGGAGAAACCATCCAATAAAAAGCTTGCTTATCTCTGCAGAATTTCTTACAAGTGATAGATATAGTATTGGATCGTGACTTTATCTTCCAGCAAAACAATGATTCCAAGAACAAGGCTAAAAATACTATGAAATGATTTAAGGATAAAGGGATTAGTGTTCTACATTGACCTAGCCAGTCACCCAACCTAAATCCTATCGGAAATTTTTGAAATTTGAAGTTAAGGGTGCTAGCAAGAGATGTCAAGAATATCAAGGAATTGAAGAAACTTTGCAAAGAAAAATGGATGAAACTACTAGCAAGTGCTTTAAGATAATAGTAGGCAATCACAAAAAGCGTTTGGAGGCAGAACAGAGGATATACAACTAAATATTAGTAAACGTGTTGAATATTTTTGAATATGATTTTTTGTTAATAAATATTTGTTAACTAAGTATGTCTTCATTTCTGTTCTATTTTAAGATAATATTTGTTAAAGATTGAGTGTAAATTTCATTCACATTAACTGGATATTTTTTTAGAAATATGAAAAAAAAAACAATGCAATAAATACTTTTGCTATTCACTATATATATATATATATATATATATATATATATATATATATAATCACCCGCTACTTAATTGGCTAAAAATGCGAAGCTCGTTGTTTTTTTTGTTTACAAACAGGCGGTTTGAGCACTGTAAGAGTGGTGGTGGATGTCTATTTAAATAGATATTCCGACGAGTTATTTGCGGGCATCCCTTCTGTGGTCGAGTGGAAGAACTGCCGACTGTCAACACGACGGTTCTAGGTTCAATCTTTGGCTTGGGAGAGATGCTAGTCTAGCGGCATTGATGAGTTGTGATACAACGAAACAGGACTGTATATTGATGACATATATATATATATATATATATATATATATATATATATATATATATATATATATATATATATGTGTGTATATATAAACCTTGATATTTTATAAAACATAAATCCATACATGGCTTTTGGTCTGGGATCAGAGCATAGCATCTTTTCTGTCCTCGGTTGGAATGTCCTTCTTGACTGGGGCGATTTTTTTTTCTAATCCAGAGTACCGGTTTTAAGAAAGCTGGAATACCCCTACATAAAAAAACAATCTTGTGTTTAACTTTGTCCTCATTGGAAAGCAAGTAAATATGGGCAAACCCATACTTGCTAAAATAAAATCAAACAACAGGATGCTGTTGATTTAGCCAAACTTAGACGATTAGCAGGAGACCATTCCTTGAATGTGTTCTACATCTGGTCAAGTGAGATAGTGAATGCAATTGAAATCATTTACGGAATTCATGAAAAAAAAATTAATGAAAAAAAATTATGAAAAACAAAATTATGAAAAAAAAATTCATGAAAAAAAAAATATGAAAACAAAAATTCATGAAAAAAAAATTTATGAAAAAAAAAATTCATGAAAAAAAATTCATGAAAAAAATTATGAAAAAAAAAATTATGAAAAAAAAATTCATAAAAAAAAATTATGAAAAAAAAATTATGAAAACAAAAATTCATGAAAAAAAAATTCATGAAAAAAAAAATTCATGAAAAAAAAAATTCATGAAAGCAAAAAACAATCCAAAAAACAAATGTTTGAAAAAAATCTTGATTTATTTTTTGTAATTTATTCAGACTACTATTCTCATTTTGGATGTTATTCTCACAACGTTTCGGTCGGTATAACCACCGACCTTCTTCAGGTGCGTCTTGTCAAACTCAGTAATCTATACAGAATTGGAATCTTTATTTTATACTGGCATGGGTTGGTCGGCTTTTAGAAATTGACTCTCAAACGAACCTATTTCTGACCAGGTCTTTATTTAACCCTTGTTCTTTTAAATCATTCCTTATTATTTCCTCCTATGTTTACTTGGCTTTTCCCTGCCAAGCTTAGATCTGATGACATCAGAGGAAGTTTAAATATGGACAGTATAAGGAGACTTCTTTGCTTTGATCGCATTGAAAGTATAGACGAGATTGCTTGGCTTAGTAGATGTTGTACAGTTGATTTAACATGGTTGATTGATAGAAGGTCAAGTAAAATATGGAAGAAAATAATGAACTTGAGATAAAAAAAAAAAAGAGATAAATTAGCTTCGTTTTTAAATCAATTTATGATGATGGTGGTGGTGGTGGTGAAAGAATGGACGAGAGTACTTGAGTTAGTAGATGTAGAACAGTTGAGGTAGCAGGGTCAGTTGGTAAAGAAAGGTCAAGAAGAACGTTGGAGGAAGTGAGAAGGATGAACTTGACAGAAAGAGGAATAAATAAAGACCTGACCAGAGTTTAGAAGTCCATTTCTAAATGCAGGTAAAACTGATGATGATGATGTTGCTGTTGTTTTTCTGGAGGAGGGAAGGAAGAAGAGGAGGAGCAACATTCATTTCATTTCGAATGAATCATATGTGCTATTATTGGCATTTGTTTCTGTTGTAGACCCTTGCTAGGGGTCACAAATGAAAGAAACCACACGTAATGTAAAGTGTATAAAGATAATATGTATTTATCATAAAGAATACAGGAGCTACTAAAGTAGTATTTTTTTAAATCAATTTTCACCCCAAAAAAGTGCCACTTTGAAGAAACTATCTTCTTCAGCCTCCCTTATTATATCTTCCAAACTCACTGGTACTTCCTTGATCGTATTACATAGTATTTTGTGTATAGTCCTGTTCACTTTGTAGTGACGCTATTACTGTGTCTTCCAGTGGTTCTCTTGATTTCAGGATTAATCGCGACAATCCGTCTGCATGAGTTAATTTCGCAGATGTAAGAAACTCCATACTGAAATCGTAATACAGTAGAATGGTTCCCCATCTTTGCAGTCTGTTGGCTGTGCAAGTTGGCAGACCATTTTTAGAGCCAAAGATGGTTATAAGCGGCTTATGGTCAGTTTGTAATTTAAATTTATGACCGTGTAAAAATCGGTGGAATTTTGTACCCCCAAATATGATCCCCAGTGCTTCCTTTTCGATTTGGGAGTAATTCTTCTCGGCAGGCAGTAAAGTTCTTGACGCATGGGCGATCGGCTTAGTGGACCCATCAGGCATCTTGTGTAGAATGCATGCCCCGATCCCACAATAATCTCTTGTTTCGGATTGAAATGAGTCCGGGATAAATCTGACGTTAATACATGTTATGTTTTAATTTCTTAAATGCTGCCTGGCACTCAGGCGTCCAATCTCATTTTTTTTTTTTGTCATTTTTTAATAGTACATTCAATAGCGCACACAATTCATGCATGTTCTTAATGAACGTTTGATAATAGTTTGCGAGCCCTAAAAAATTCTGCAGTGTAGTTACATTATGAGGTTCTAGCATGTGTTTTATAGCTGTGGACCTTCAGGATTGGTTGGGTTTCCTCCCGTCCTTATCTATTATATGACCCAGGTATTTGATTCGTTCCAAAAAAAATTTTGCATTCTTCAATGTGAAGCCGTATTCTTTTATTCTGTCAAACACTTGAAATACATGATCTCTATGTTGTTCAACATTTGGACTACGCATAAGAATATTGTCCAGATAGCCTATTGCGAAATTCAAACCGTGTGGTTCACAGTCTTACAAAATATTGTTTGGGGGAATATTTTTATATAAAACAATCCCAGCCAAATAAAATTGCTCAATATACAAGATAGAGCAAATTAAAAAGTGTAGATTTTATATTTAAATTTTTTTTTTTCAGTATAAAATTTTCAAAACTAAAATTTATTATATAAACAAGGAATACACAACATTTAAATTTCTTTCTTTAATCCATGGATTTTCGATGTAAGGCTCATCTCCTCAGGTAAAAGTCATTAGCAAAATATTTATTATGGATAGATAAAATTTTGCTATTTAGCACATACATTGGATTAAAGATTAAAAATCTTTCAAAGAAACATAGAAAAGGATAACAGGAAGATTGAATAATAAAAAGGATATGTAATTCAGGCATCCGATTTGAGTGCTGCCCTGAGAATAGAAATGAATGTTGTTTTTATGTTCTAAACTGGTTAAAGATTCCAACATTGAAGGTAAAATTCAATTTTGTTGAATCCAGTATCCAGAATGAAAGGCAAAGTTCCTGAGCAAATGTAGAATCTTTGGGGGTGATAAATTCCTTTTTTTTTTTTTTTTTTTTTTTTTTTTTGGTATTATAAAGTCAGTAGAAAAAGTTCTTTTACATGGTAAAATCCATTTTTTTTTTTAATAGAGGCTGGAACAATAAGCAAAAAAAATAAATAAATAAATAAAAAATAAATAATAAATAAAAGATAAAAAAATAAATAATAAAAAATAAATAAAAATAAATAAAAATAAAATATAAATAAATAAAAAATACATAAAAAATTTAAAAAAATAAAGAAATAAAATAAATAAAAAATAAAAATAAAAAAAGAGCTTACTGTGTTTTAGAGTTTTTTAATTTCCACTCTTAGAAATATAACAGCTTTCACCTTTTTAACGTCCAATTATCCTGCATTTTTTTTTATTTGCCTCCCCACGAGGGCAGAGTTAGAACACAAGGTCGATTTTTTATTTGGGAGAGAAACCAGTTCCCCAAAAAGGGGCACTCTGGTTAGTAACAAAAATAAAAAAAATGTATCAGTCATGAAGGATTTCTCCAATTATCCTGAATTTATCATGACTATTTTTGTTAGTTGGAGCATTTAAATGGACCAATTGGATTTTACCGTATAAAAATAGAACTGAAAAAAAAAAAAAATGTACGTATAAACCTTACAATAGCAAAGAGAATTAATCCATTTTTAGAAGCACGGAGGAAATGAAATTCCAAAGATGAGGTTAGAAAGAACGACCACGTGCGGATTTTTTTTTATTTTTAATAAACAAATATTTATTTAAAGTTTGAAATTTTCGGCTTTTTTCTTTCTTTTTTTTTTACATAGGCATCACCACTTATCAAGGCCAAGAGGCCACTCGAGGATAAGGGTTAAAGAGTGTAAAGTAGAAATTGGACATAGTAATCGTAAGTAATGGAAATTCGGTAAATTTGTTAACTTATATGGAACGGCTCTTCAAGAACTTGTTTACGGCTTATAACGAAGCTTTCATCTGGAATATTTTTAAAAACAGTACATTTTCTTTTTCTTACTTGCCATGGTGTCGTTTGGCACAGTTTATTTGTCGAAGATGGTGATTGTGTATTGTCCAGTCCAGTGGGGAGGCACCCGTTCCTGCGTAATGTATAGCAAAGAGAAGTAATCCTCTTTTTAGAAGCATGGGGAAAATTAAATTCAAAACATGAGGACGTGCTGATCACACTTCTTTTTTTAAATAAACAAATACTCACTTAAAGGTTCATATATATATATATATATATATATATATATATATATATATATATATACTAGCAGGCTGCCTGGCGGGCATTGCCCGATCGTAAATTATGCTTGAATGTAATATTTTAATTCATGCTGATTTCGTATTTATTATTAGAGAGCCAATCCTCTGTTGATTATTATATTGTACCCAATACATAGTAGCGTCCAACCCACACCCGTGCCGGCGTGGCTCAGTTGTAAAATATACTTAAATATGATATTTTAATTCATACAGATTTCGTATACATTATTACAGAGCTAATTCTCTATTGAATATTATATTGTACCTAATATATAGTAGTGATTTCAAAAGATATAAAAAAAAAATGACTTGGGTGCCATCAGCTAGAATCGAAACAAAAGCAGTTAGCATTGCACCTTTGATTGCTACCATTTAAATATTGACAGATACATAAGACAGTTTAAATTAAGCGAATTCAAGCTATAAATGTATTTTTGCACATGTGCTGAACTAATAGATTTTATTGACTTACTCCTAGTAAGGTCAACTTTTTTTTTTCAATTTTAATCCATTAGCAACTATTTTTATTGACTAAAAACCAATTCGAATTTGTTCCTCGGATTCAAATTGCTTATATATCAAGTTAAAAGTCTGTAGAAGAAAAATTAGGAGAGGAGTTTGGTATAGACTGTTACACACGCACACAGACAAGGTCACTTATATATATATATATATATAAATTCACGTGTGCTACACAATTATGCAAAATATAGAAAATATGCATCAACAAGGTCACTTATATATATATAAATTCACGTGTACCTGCTAGAACTGTTTAATGCTAAATGCTACACAATTATGCAAAATGTAGAAAATATGCATCAACAAAATTGAGTGTAAAATTTAAATGAAACCAACTATTTCATCAGAAATCATAAAAACTGAATAATTAATTAATGAACGTTCGTTTTCCAAAGGAATATGCAAATTAGAAAAAACTCGCAAATCAGGCATCCCGATGCAACCCATAATATTCGGCAGTGCCACACACAAGATCGCATGAGTCATAGCCAATATTCTAACGCCACTAATGGGTACTATCAGCACCTCCCACATAAAGAACGCTGGAGATTTACTCCACAAAATAAAAAACATTAATGTACAAAACAAAGCTATACACAGCTTAGATATAACATTATTATATACTAATGTCCCCATCAAAAACAAATGCTTAAATTTACTCCATGCACACCTAAAAAAATCAACCATTTCCTCAGGATACCTTTACTAAAATTATTATACTTATAACTGACACAACTTATTTTCAATTCAAGAATAATTTCTACAAACAAAATGTCAGTATCTTTATGAGTAACCCTCTTAGTGGAGGACTAGCCTGCTTATTCTTAGCATTCCTAAAATCTGGCTCTTACCTCCAAACTCAGAATAATTCAGATATATTGACATTTTAATTTTTCTGCTTGAAAACATGCACATAAAGAATATTAAAAACAAATTAGACACAGTCGAACCGTCTATAAAATTTACCTATGAAACAGAAAACCATCATTCAATACCATTTCTAGACATACTTATAATAAAACCCATAGATTCTACAGACACCATAATAAAAACAGGCATGATAATTTGTTTCTTGGAATTTGCCGTTTAGAATATCTGTTCGAAGAGTTCAAATACATTACAAAGAGGATTAGATAAAGTGTTCCATTCGAAATTCTGTGCCGATCCTCAAGTTCTACAGAAAAATACTCGAGTTCTACAGGATACACCTGAAGAAGGACGGAGATTACATCGGCTGAAACGTTGTGAAAATAACACTTAATGTGTAATTCAAATAATACAGATTATCATTTTCTCATATAAAAAGTTTTGACACATAATTATTTCTGTCTTGATTAAATTAATTTTATCAAATTTAAACAGCATCTTTATTTTCTTTTTGTTAAAAAATAAAGAAATATAATGTCTATGCAATAAATATATTTTGGGCATTCCAATAGAAAATTTTTTTAAAATAAATATTTCGCCTTTTAGAAAAGTTTGACCTGTGAGTGATTTTATGCTAAGCCAGTTCCTAGCATAATTGACACATAATATATATACATGATGACAAAAAAAGACGGGCCCCAACTCTAATTAGGCCTCCCGTTTCTTAGTGTTTTGTCCGAATGAAATGAAACTTTGGTCATAACTAGTTTATTATATCCAATACATCACATTAAAACATTAGGGTCTTTGGCCTTTTTTTCTCCGTTGACTGTAAAATGCTCAGAAAAAGAAGTGAATGTTCTGTTTTTTTTTGTTTGTTTTTTTTTTGGGGGGGAGGGTCACTCTGTGTGTGTGTGTGTATATATATAATATATATATATATATATATATATATATATTAGTGTTGAGAAGATTAATCGGAATCGGGAATTGGAAAAATCGGAACTTTTGGTGGCATGGAATCGTTATCAGAATTGGAAAAATGTGTGCCTATTTTCCGATGCCAAAAACGATTCCTTTATTTTTTGTTATTTGATTTTGTTTGAAAAAAAAATCTTCCGCTGCTGGTAGTAATAATAAAATCATAAATATTTATTCATTTTAAACTACCAGCAAAGCTAAAAGCTATAAATCACCCCCCCCAGTGTGTTTTTTTTTATGTTCTGAGAAAACATATGCACATTTAACATGTGTTTTTACTGTAATCCTAACAAAATAACAACTTTATAGTTAATGTTTAGAGATTTATAAAGAATCGGAATCTGTAATTGTATTGGAATCGGGAATTTATCACGGAATCAGTAATTGTATCGTATCGGAAAAAATATTGGAATCATCCCATCACTAATATATGTATATATATATATATATATATAAACACCAACAGGCTCCTTCAGTCTTTGACAGAATATGGATACTCACGTAGGGGTGCCTGCGCATGAAATTTTTGTCACAGAAGATGCACAATCTCCAACCACGCCTCTCCTGAGTCGATATTGTTAAATATCAGTGGCAAGTGAAGTGTACGTACAGGACGAATGGAAACAAATGCCGAGATAAGCGGAGAGCACATACAGCACCTGGAATTCCCAAATGGTCATCCATCTGGTAATCTGTGTCAATTATGCTAGCGACTGGTTTATATATTTTATTTATTTTTTTTTTACATGGGGGTCACCACTTATCAAGGCCCAGGGGCCACTCAGGGATAAGGGTTATTGCGTGTACAGTAATCAATGAGATAGTATTGTAGTAATCATTAGTATTGGAGATTTGATAGTGTCTTACTTAAGGGGGCGGTTTGTCAGGAATTTGTTTATGTTGGACTTGAAGACATCTAAGTTGTAGTCAGGTGGGAAACAGGCAAACGGAAGAGAGTTCCACAGTCGTGCACTTCTGAGAAAGAAGCTCTGCTCATGGAATCTACGTTTGGATTTAGGCACAGATAAAGAGTGGGGAAAATTATTGACAGTAGTTTCAGACAGACGGGTGTTTCTCGTGAAAGATTGGCGAGGGGGGGGGGCGAGAGATTGGAGCTCAGACGAGCGCTTGCAATGGAAATAACGTGATTTAATTATCATTTCTAAGTTTTCAAAGCCAGTTTTGGTTTAGACAATTTTAGGTTGTTTTTATTAAAAATTATATATCTACATACAGATATGTTATTTATCTGTTTATTTCTTTCCACAGTCAAGCAACGTTGCAGCTCACAATAGCCATGAAAGCCAACAAACCGGAAGTTCAAGACTCGAGTTTCGCCCTCATTTAGACTCATCAGTTGAAAACATCCAAACTCGGGAATCTAAACCCGAATATCTTGCACGTGAGGCGAGTACTCTGCCACAAGTGTCAACTGATGAGTCTGAATGAGGGCGAAACTCGAATCTTGAACTTCCGGTTTGTTGGCTTTCATGGCTCTTGTGCTGCGACGTTGCTTGACTGTGGAAATAATTATATCATTTCTCAATGTTCTAAAGTTCTTAGACGTGTATATATATATATATATATATATATATATATATATATATATATATATATATGATTACTTCATTTAATCACATAAATTAATATGCAAAGATATAATTTTATGCGTAAATATATCAGTATTTACTTCAACAGTGCTCAATACATAGGTAGAGCTAGGTACTAAATTATGCAAATATATATGGCAATCAAGTTACATAGAATATTCTGCGTTTCATTCTTGTGAGAATTCGTCAGGCTTACATGTATATAAACACAAAATCTTTTAATAAAAACAACCTAAAACTGTGCTTTTGTTTCTTTGAAAACTTGACGATGATAATTAAAGCACATAATAATTAAATATGAAACAATAAAAAAGAAAATAATAACAAAATTTTTTTAAAAAGTGACCAACATAACAATAACTGAAATAACATAAAGAACAAAAATATAATTGCTAGAAATAGTAATGACACAAAATCCTAATAGAAATAAAAACAATTGTAACTGCAGAACTAATGCACTCTATTCGCTACAAAATAAATGCCTAACCAAAATCATCGTTTACTAGGTTACAATATTACGTAGGAATCACCTCCGTAACTTTTAAAAGCAGATATTACAACCACAGAAGTACAGAAGCACATGCAAGAACAATAAATGCTGAATAAAAATAACATTGGCAAACCACTACTGGGAGTTCAAAGATATTGGACGACTGCCGATAGTAGAGTGGAAAATAGTACAAGAAGCAAGTAGGTGTAAAAACAGATGACCCGTGTAGAGTATGTTTGAATGAGAAATTAGCTATCATAAACTTTAAAGAATTTAAAAATTTATTAAACTTCAGGAATGAAATAGTAAACGTATGTATACACAAAGTAGACTTTACCTTAGGAAAACAACACAAAAAAATCAAGAAATAATAATAACAACAATAATGAAAATAATAATCATCATTAATAAATAAACAAATACGTAAACAAATACACTATTATAAAATGTAAATGAGTAACTTATTATAACAGATTAAAAATTCCCAACATAAAGAAAAGAGAAACAAAACAAAACAAAAAACAGTTCAAGTGGACCCTTGTCTGAAAAACGTGTGCTACGATCAATGGGTGTGTAAATAACAAAGAATCAGATTGGCTGATTAACAACCCACGGAAATGTATAAAAACCTGAAGCAACATCGATTAGGAATCAGATATTCTCTGGAGTATTAGAATGATCCAACCATTTTTTTTTTTTGTCAGCAATTTTAGCAACAGATTTTATGTAAGTCTTCCATTTTAGGTCTTGTTTTTGTTGAGCCGTCGGGTTAGGGTTAAATAATGAAAGTCTACCCAATTTCCATTAGTATCGATCATCACGATGTTGTGTCACCAGCCACCTGACACCTATTAACCTTTATCCTCGAGTGGCCTTCGGATCTTGATAAACAGTGAGGACAATCTTAAATATTTACAGTTAAATAAATAGAACCATTGGGATATACATATAAGTAAAGGTTACTAAGCTATATCAGTAAAGCTAATCAATTAAAAACAGGTTCTTAAATTAACCGTGTAATTTCCACAGGCCCCGTTCGGGCACAATTTTTGTCATAAACTTAACCGCACCCAAGCAATTATCGTAAACAGCATGGTTTGATTGTGTATAGAACTACTTTCGACTGCAGCAGGTTTTAACCCAGAAATTCTACGAGCGAAGTTAAATGTACTTTTTATAAATGTCAGCACGCTTGTCCGCTTGGGTATCGAGCAACGTTACTAAGAGCTACTAAAGCAGTATAACAACCGCGTGTCATTATTGTAAATAAAATCCGATGCTAAATATAAAATAGAAAACACTAGCTGAAGTACCCAGCTATGACAGGAAATAGGTTGTTTTGTTTAAAACTAGCTGTATGTATTTGGCGTTGCCCGGGATGCACTGAAATCATTTTATCTTTTAATTGTTATTCGTTGGCACATTTTTAAAACTTTTACAAAAAAAAGAAATAAAATTTTAGTTGTAAAGGAAACGACTCTTTTTTTATATATATTCTTAAAAAATGAATTATTCCCCCTTGCTAATTAACAAAAATACGGTCACAATTAAAACATGTTTCTATTTTACCAGTTGTTCAAGTGGGACTACATATGTTTTTATTGAGTCCAAAAATTCAGACACAAAGTTAAAACACCGGAAGTGGGCTCAGTTTAACTAAAATATGGAACGGAAGACAATAAACATGAAGCGAAATACGAAACCGTATGGAAATAATTTATTTCAAAAAGTTATTTTAGTCTTAACACTTCTTGTGCTATCATGAAACAAAAAAAAATAATTTCGATTTCAGTTTTATAATTTAATTGAAAATATCTACTTTGTTTTATGATACTTTATTTATGACAAAAATTATATGATAAAATTTGTGAAAATTTTTAATTATTTTTATATTTTAAATGTTTAGAAAATTATTTATAGAAATGTAAACTATGAAAGTTTAAATTACTTTTTTTGAAATAAAATATTTCCATATGAATATATTTTAAATATTAAAAAATATTTATAGAAATGTAAAAAAATAAAAGTTTGTTATTTTTTTAATTGTTTAATGATAAAACAGGAAGTGATTCCATATGGTTTTGTTTTTCGTTTCATGTTTAGTCATTCCCGTTCCATATTTAACTAAACCGAGTCAACGTCTTAACTTTGTGTACTGAATTTTTGGATTTATTCTATATTTTTAGTCACGTGCAAGCGACTCTATAAGTCACTCCGTCGGTCGGTTGTTCTGTCGGTCGGTCTGTCGGTCTGTCTTGTGTGCTTAGCCTTTTTGGTTAAAATCAAAGGTCTGTTGTTAATAGATGCTGTTCTTAGCTTTTTAAGCTTTTCTTGGCCTTTTGGACAAGATCAAAGAGTAGTATCTTTTCTTACTACATGCTGTACTTATTGTGATATAAAATAGGGGATCACTTTTCTGTATTAATTGGATGTAAAATGATTATCCACTTTACAACCAGTCAGTCTCAAAGCCATTCCAGTTATTCTCCAGATCAGTCAAGTTGTTTTTGAAGGATTTCAGTTATTTTTTAAGCATTGAAGTCATTCTTAAGGTCATTCAATTCAGCCTTAAGTTCATTAAAGTCATTCTAAGTCATTTCAACCCATTTTTCGGTCATTTTAGTTTATCTTTAAGAATTTCATGTCAATCCTACATTCATGCATTCATTCATTACACAAGAGCACGCGACTAATGGCTATCGGCCTTGTTTTTAAATAAACTCTAATAAAGTGCATTATTATAGTGCAACAATAATAAAAAAAAAATTGCCAATCAAAGTTAAATTTTGATATGCCAGCTTAGATGCTATTTAGGTGCAACTTTTAAAATTTTATGAAATAGTGTTATATTTGAAACTAACTTTACCCAGCTGACGCTGTGATGAAGTCATTTTAGTTTTTAATTCTTATTTTTTTGCACATTTTTTAAAACATTTACAAAAAAAGAAAGAAAATTTTAGGAAGACAATTTTTTTTTAATATTCTCCAATAAAGTAATGTGCTATTCCTCTTGCTGATTCTCATATTATCAGTTACCTGGGCACGGTTACATAATTTAAAAAATAATTTGTAGTAAAGGATGGTAGTGCTTAGAGTGGCTGCTCTATCATCAGTTGTATAATATCGGAATGATCGTAGTGCCATGTTGCGCATGGAAAGGGTCCTTGCACTCATCTCCGGTGGGCATTCCCGAGGCCGCATTCCTGTGGATGAGGAGTCGGCTAATGCACATCCACTTTGTTCAGCATCCCTCACTCAAAACTTAAAAATGGCAGCTTAATCCAAAATAATGATCAAACACACACTTCAAACACTTCGCCTCCTCCCTGGATATCTTAGTGCTAAGTGAAACTAACTTGCACTCCGCCATCCCTTTTAACATATCTGGTTATCTTCCACTTTGTCATATGGACTCTGATTATTCATAAATGATCTCCCTGATAAAATTTTCTTTGAGTTAGGTATATTTGCTGACGATACCATGCTCTATAACAGACACGAGGGGAAAATGAATAAACACGTATCCAAAGTAATGGCGGAAAATCTAGAGGAAGACCTCCGGCCTGTGATGGGATGGGGACAAAAATGGTTGGTCACATTCAATGCTGCCAAGACTAAGCTCCTTTCCTTTAATAACTACAAGAGACCACTAACAACCATGGCTAATGAGACAGTACCTGAAAGTACTTCGTTCAAACTTCTCGGCTTAATGTTCACGGGGAGTACATTGCCAAGGCTGCTGCAAAGAAGGTGGGCTCTCTCCACCGTGCTAGAAAGTTACTTATGCCTGAGAGTATCCTGTACTGTACAAGACTACCGTTCACCCATGTATGGAGCATTGTTACCACATTTGGGCTGGTGCATCTGCTACTAGTCTCTCACTCCTGGACAGGGTTCAGACGGAAGTTACCAACCTAATCAGTCCCGCACTATCAGCTAGCTTTCAACCGCTGTTCAATCGACGAAATGTTGCTTCCCTCTGATTGTTTTACAAGTACTTCAATGGTAGATGCTCCGACAAACTGCAAGCCCTAGTATCACCTCGATGTAAATACCCCCGAAAAACCCGACATGAAGCAAAATTCCACCCCTAAATGTAATAAAGCCTTCTACTCTAATAGTTTCTTCCCTAGACTTCAGAATTCCCTTCCAGGTTCCTGTTTCCCTGACTTGCAGAAGTTCAAGTGTAATGTAAACAGACATCTTGCTGCTCAACTCCCTACATAGTACCCCTACAAATTATGTTCCAGATAGTAGCCCCCTACATCAAAGTGGGGCTGTGGCTTGTTTAGGGTCAAAATGCAATAACAAAAAAAAAATATTGGACAGCAATAACATATTGAAATTTGCTATTCAGAATCGAAGCTTTATATGTCAGCTTAAATGCTATTTAGGTTCAATTGTTAAAACACCATCAGATACCTTTTTATGTTATAAATCATTATTATATATATTATTATATATATAATTTTATTATTATTATATAAATTATTATTATGTTATAATAGAAGAAGAGGAAAAAAGGGAAACTTGGTGGCTGTTGGTCTGCAACCGAATCTACATCATGTTTCTCAGA
>NC_136509.1:15154520-15202020 GCF_053919585.1 Euprymna scolopes | reverse complement strand
ATTAATAATTTTTAAAAAATATTTCGACGCTGCTTTGCATTCCACAAGGACCTAAAATCTTTGGATAACATCTCTACTCCTCTGCCTTTTAAGAACTTTCTCCCACTGTAAATTTTCCTTATTGTCGTATTTTCATTTTATTTATTTCATTTTTTTTACTTGGCTCTTTATATATTTTTTATATCTTTTTTTATTCTTTCATACTTTTTGTTCTTTTATATTTTACTAGTCTGGGTGCCCGGGGTTGCCTGGGTGTTTTGATGTGTGTGTTGAGCAAAAAAAAAAAAAAGTGGTCAGCAAGCAGGCTCGAACCCATAATGTGAAGGAGGAAAAGAAAGTGAAAAAAAAGCATGACGTCTTTGCTGTTGCGCTCATCGCCAAACCGGAATTGACAAATGTTTAGATTAAGGCTAGTCAATCAAAAAGAGGCGAAATATCGGCGAAATAAGCGACCCCTCCCTGTAAAAAAGTTCCTAGTTGAGGTGAAGGAATTAATGTTTTTAGACAATTTTTCGATATTTGTCCTCTGAAGGGTCGAGCTTCAAAGCAATACCAATCTCGTGAAAATCTGTCGCAAGTTTTTGTAAGACATACATGCATACATACATACATTTAAACAGACAAGTGAGATTTATATAATAGATTATATTGGACCCAATATATAGAAATGATTTTAAAAAATAATAGAAAAAATGGCTCATGTGCCACCACCGAGAATCGAAACCAAAATGTTTACTTTAGGATTTACTTTTTCCTTTGACATTAATGTCTTAACTATGAAGATATGTTTGCTGCAAGGCTAAAAATTAAAACATGAACCAGTAGTTATTATGTTATGCATGCATAGTCGTAATGCCACCATTCGACCTTCACCTGGCAAATTCTACTTTTTTATTTTTCACGCTTTTGCACCGATTTTCCCTGGCTAAAACCGAAATATAAAGTTTCACATGGGTTCAAATACCCTATATATTAAGTGTCATGTCAGTAGACCAAAAACTGACAAAGGAGTTTAGTAGGCAAAATTTTTTAAACAAACATATATATACGCATGCATAAATATATATAGAAAGAGGTTTGTGTTTACTATAACCTTTTTTCGCAAATATTACGGAAGTATAAATCATATAGAATATCTGCATGAATATAATTACACGTAATAGTTAATTAAAGATGATCGTCCCATAAGAAAACTGAAAAAACTAATAGGGAATTAATTAAAATTAATGTTTAAAAGAATATGCAAATTAGCTAGATCTTTTGCAGATAAATGTAATTTCATGACCCATATATAACAAAGTTGTATTTTCTTTTTAACTAAATAGAAAAAAGAGTTTTTAATATAAATATCAATACACAAAAAGCACAAATTTGTAGGAGTATAGATACATATTACCTAGCAACGCTGCTTATGTACAGCTAGTAGATAGTATATATTTATACTCCTTTAAATGTGGGGTTTTTGTGTATTGATATTCATATGGATGGCTAGGAGAAGCCCCATGTTTTGACAAGCTTCTGGGTTTGTCCTTTACTCCTGATCTGAATTGGAACACGTACATCAAGGCTGTTGCCAAGGTCGCTGGAAAGATAGTGGGATCCTTCTACCGCTCCAGAAGATATCTCACTACTGATGCAATTCTCTATCTATATAAAAGCCAAGTACGTCCAAGGATGGAATACTGCTGCCATATCTGGGCAGGAGCTGCTAAAAACAGCCTATCCTGCCTTGACAGAGTACAAAATAGACTTCGTGGCTTAGTGGGGGATGTCCTTTTCTCTACCCTGCAACCTCTCTCCCACAGAAGAGACGTTGCGAGCCTATCCTTGTTTTATCATTATTTCCATGGCAGGTGCTCGTCTGAGCTCCAATCTCTGCCCCCCCTCTCGCCAATCTTTCACGAAAAACACCCGTCTAGCTGAATCCACTGTGAAAAATTTTCCCCACTCTTTATCTGTGCCTAAATCAAAACGTAGATTCCATGAACAAGGCTTCTTTCTTAGAACTGCACGCCTGTGGAACTCTGTTCCGTATGCCTGCTTCCCACCTCACTACAACTTGGATGTGTTCAAGTCCAACGTTAACAAATTCCTAATGTAAACACTTCATTAAATCTCCACACTGACTAACTCTACTTGCAATAACCCTTATCCCTGAGTGGCTTCCGGGCCTTGATAAGTGGTGACCACTGTTTAAAAAAAATAAAAAATATTAAAGACCCTTTTTTTTTTTTTATTTCTGTACATAACCAGCGTTGCTAGGTAAAAAGCATATTGCCGGTTTAGTCAGATACTATTTAAGATACACCAAAAATAAATCGTTACGATTCTCCTGAAAGTTGTCCATATTTTGGAGTTTTAGAAGCGTAAAACATGAAATTCAAACAAGGAAATAAAATCTCATAGCTTAAAGGGAAATAACTCATAGGTTAAATAAAAAATGCTGTTTTTAAATGCAGCTTAATTATACTTATAAATAAAAAAATAAATTCAATTAATGCACTTTATATAATACCAGCCTGGGTACCCGGCATTGCCCGGGTGTTTGGAGGTGTGTGTTTAAAAAAATTAGTAGGCAGACAGGCAGGCTCGAACTCGTAATGCGAAGGAGGAAAAGAACATGAAAAAAAGAAGTGACGTCTTTGCTGTTGCGTCCATCACCAAACAGGAAGTGACAAAGGTTAAAATTAAGGCTAGTCAATCGAAAAGAGGGGGATGCCTTTCGAAAATATTGGCGAAAAAAGCGACCCCACCTTGTTGAGGGTGAATGAATATTTTTAGCCAAATGAATGTTTCTGTTTAGCACACAACTGAATCGTGGTTCTTGACTTTTACCATTATATATAAAAATAATTAAAAAAATAAGCCATTATATAAAAAATAATTTTATAAAATCAACATTAGGTTCTCTACAGTGCAATGTAAACTACAATATATTGTAAACTAAGTCTCTGCGTAGAGGCATGTGAAGCTTCCCCCCGATGCACTGCAATGGGTCCCCATCTAGAACAGGCAATCAATCGATTTTATTTAAAAAGGGCTATTAGACTGATTTCGATGACAATAAAAATATAGGAATGGGAAATATTTCTTGATCACATCATTCAATTCCGGGCAACGTCAGGCAGGTATTCCTGCAAGTCATCTTATATATATATATATATATATATATATATATATATATATATATATATATATATATATGATGTTAAAAGTCCACGCATGCTTCTAGTATAGTGAATTGAAGGTTATGAGGGGGTTTTTGAAGCATGAAAACGATGTTACCTTTTGCATTTAATGTTTTATTTTTTTATTATTATTTTTTTACTGTTTGAATTAAACTTTGCAACATTTAAAAAAATAAATAAATAAATAAAAAATACATTCTTTTTCCACAAACGGCTAAAATAATTCACATGAACTCTTTCGAACATGGTTGTTACGAATGAACGCTGTCCATACTACAAATTTCCAGTTTTTTTCAACATCTTTCATTTTCAATTCGATACTTTTTTGTGACCAAGAGCGGAGGTCCGATTGAAATATAAAAAAAAATAATAATAATAATAATAAAAAATAACCTTTAAATCACTATATATTAGTGTTGGGACGAATAATCGGAATCAGGAATCGGAAAAAACGGAAGATTTGGGGGTATCGGAATCGAAAAAATTGATGCCTATTTTCTGATGCCAAAACGATTCTTTTAATTGTCATCTTTTAGTTTATTTTGTTTAAAGTAAAATCTTCCATTGCTGGTAATAATGAAAAAATAATAAACATTTATTGATTTTATAATATCAGTAAAGCTGAAATCGATAGATCACTCTCCACAAGTGTAATTTTACATTTACAAAAATATCTACATATTTAACATGTGTTTTTATGAAAATCGGGGAAAATAGCAATCTTAGAGTTACATAATTAGAGATTTATAAAGAATCGGAATCAGAATCGGTAATTGTATTGGAATCAGGAATTTAGCACGGAATCAGTAATTTTATCGGAATCAGGAAAAATATTGGAATCGTCCCATCTCTACTATATATATATATATATATATATATATATATATATATATATATATATATATATATGAGAATGTTCCTCCAGGTAAGTGAACAATATTAAACAAACATAAAGGAAGAAATTATAATTATGATTCATTTATTTGTGACACAGGTTCCATGTCCATTTCAAACTTTCATGGAAATAACATTTTACGTATTTTACATGTAAATATAAAAGTAATTTATGGGAGGCAGTAAACTGCAGAGGTGTAACGGATAAACACAAACTGAAGCAAATTATAACGATGCAATGAGCTATGCAGATGTGTGTTGTGACTTTAGTTCAAACATGTATGAAGTTGAAAACTTATCTGACGAAAGGATGTTCCTGAAATATCATATCATATATGGAACTTCAAGCAGACCACAGTGACACAAGTAAGAATATAATACAATCCTTGCACAACGGCCTGTGGTGTAACGGATAAATTATTAGATTAAATTCAGCTGTAAGTGACACTCTTATGGAGGTTGAAGGTTCAATCTGCAGTGCAGGGTGATACGAAGAATACAATTGAAAGTTACGTAAGACTTTTACTTAGTCATGGCTGACAGAACGAGAACAGGTTACCCCAGTGGGTTAAATAAAGGGTTAGGTTTGAAATTCTGTGCAGATTCCAGAGTTTGACAGAAAGATTCCTGAGTTTGACAACATACACCTGAAGAAGGTCGAAGGTTATATTGGCCGAAACTTTGTGTTTAGCTTAAACCTTGAATTTTTAGACATTCTCTAAAATCAGAATTATTTAATAGATTCTGGACATAAGATTTTATAGCATTATGTTCGTTAGTGGGCATAAAAGTGGTGTAAAATTGTTCTGCTTGTGGAAATAATTTTTAAAAACTAATTTTGACTCTGAGCAAAGCTTATTTCTGACAAATTTCTTCGTTTCTTTTCCAGTCTAAACCCTGGTTGCCATGCGATTCCTCGGACACACTGTGAAACAGATTCTTTTTCCAATTCCTTGGAATGTAAGTATGCAGATATTTATTCTGCAAGGATAAGTTTCATTTTTTTTATTTCTATTATTATTATGTAATTGCGGATGATAAATTGATGTCGAAACTGTAATGGAATGTCCTCTTGGTATAAATACTCCTCACTAATCCGACAAGCAGTAAAATCCTATGTGTTTACTGCAAAGATCTCAAGATGTTAGAAAGCTTTTTACTGTAATAGTTTCTTCATTCGAACTGCTACACTTTGGAATTCTGCCTCTTTTTTCTGCTTCTCTGAATATAGTAACCTGCAGAAATTTAAATTTCATGAAAGCAGATATTGCTCTGCTTACCTCCCTACTTAGTGCTTCTGTAGGTATTCTATTCTATTCAATTATTTTTTAATTCAATTTATTTAGCAAAAAATAAAAGCAATTGCCACATAGTGAAAGAGTGGTAGAAATTTACACAGACGAGAATACACTAGTCCAACACTTGTCCAAATTCACCTCGAATTGTAGCATTCTTGGTCTATTCTAAAGTCCAGGGATCCTGATTGAAAAGTGTCCCTCCTCCAGTTTAATCGAAATCGTCAGTGAAATAGTTTCTTGTGGAGTCCACGTAAACTTCTTTCTGGTGCAGGAGTGAATAATAGGTCCCAAGGTATGTAATAATAGCCATCGAGGAGATGGTAGGCCAAAATAAGATCACTGCGTAATTGTCGGTGCTTAAGTGAGAAAAGGTTTAGCTTTTTGAGTTGGCTTTTATGAGATCTGATAGATCCTGCACTATTCTAATAGCCACTCTTTGAATTCTTTCCAGGTGCCGGATATCATATATTAGATATGGAGAAGTGGCCTGGACACAACAGTGGTTTGACGAGGGAGACATACGTGAGATAGAAATATTTTAGGAGTGAGTCTGCAGAAAGAACATTGTATGAGAAATAGGATACTCCTTTGTCTGTTTATTTATTTTTTTTGTTTATTTACAAGTGAGTCACCACTTATCAAAGCTCCAAAGCCACTCAAGATAAGAATTGATGAGTGTATGGGTGTCACCTGGACAACAGTGTAGTAATCATTAGTGATGGAAATTGGGAATAACTTAATTATTTAAGGGGACGGCTCAACAAGAACTTGTTTACATTGGTCTTGAAGACGACCATATTCAACTGGAAAGCAGACCAGTGGAACAGAGTTCCACAAGCAGGCAATTCTAGGAAAGAAGATTTGTTCATGAAACTTGAGTTTAGATTTCAGCAGAGATAGAGGGTGGGGGAAGTTGTTGTAGTTGGACGAGTGTTTTTTTGTGTATGTTTGCTTTATTAGAAACCTGAATGCAATGTTTAAATAGCTTGAAGAACGAATCTTTGTTTACCTCCTTGAGCAAAGCAATGGCATACCCTGAAGTAAAAGCTTAGTCAGAATGCAAATCTACTATAGTATAACCCCTACATATGCTCAAGTGACAAGATGCCTTGTTTGGGGCGAATAAAACTTGAAAAGAAAAAGAAGCTGCTATCAGATTATGATTGCAGTAATGAAATTATTGGTTATACAATCTATATATTATTAAAAAGTTATGTTTTTAGTATTTGTCTAATCATATTCCAATACAGGGTGAACGATAAATTTGTTGCTCTAAAGAAAACAACACTACAGCTTTATTTTAAAACTTTTATTGAAAAAATCAATTCAGGTAACTTGATTATGTAGTAAAGCTAACATCTATTCAATGTAGCCTCCTTCAGCCTCAATCACCACCTCAATACGGGTGCAGAACTGGGAGCATGACTTTTCCACAAGCGCTAGCAGAAGCTTGGTGAATACTTGGCAGATGGTGGCGATCAGGCTGGCTTTGGTGTTGTGGGAGGTCATGTTGGTGATGTTCTTGACATGACCAAACGAATTAGTCCAGTGGCTTCAGGTCGGGGGAGGAGAGGGGCCAGTGTGAGAAGGATACAAAATCGTAACACTTCTGTAGCCAAGCTGGATCTGCCAGTGGTCACCTAATTGCACCAGGGGATCACCACACTCTTTAGCATATCCAGGTATACTTTGGTGTTGACTTTTAAGCCGATTTCGAAAATGTGAAGTGGCATGATTGGGCCCTCACTTGAAACTACACCAAAGACCATAACCGTGGCCAAAAACTTTGTTGAGCTGTGCCCTCAAGTGTTGAACCGTTTGGATTTGCATTTTGAAGGAGCTGTCAATGGTCTTGTTGTCATAACTTAGATTGGTAGAGAGTAGGAGTTGTACAGCGGTGCATCTTTGATCTCGCTCATTGAACATTGTGTCACTTTCAGACATGATAGAAGGCTCCTATTGCTCTTGGGATTTGAACGCAACTGGCCAACTAGTAGATGGTCTGCAACAAAAAAAGAAAACCAGTTTTCATCAAACGGAAATGGAATCATGTCGTCTTTTCTAGGGCGACAATTTTATCGTTCCATCTTGTAGAGACATGTCATTGGCTGAAAAAAAGGGGTAGGCAGTGAGCTTCAAACTATGCGCCACCCCGGTAAAATATTCACTACAAACACTCATCTATCTACAACCATTTTCCTTATTCCCTATCTCGGTTTAAGTCTAAACGAAAATATCATAAGCAAAGTTTCTTTCTTAGAACTGATTGTCTGTGGAACACAATATTGTGGGGCTGCTTCCCAGCTTTTTCCAGATGAAAACAGATTAAAAATTTTCTACATGTCTGAATACCCTATATACCAAATTTCAAGTTTGTAGATGAAAATTCGTTGAGTATATAGGTTAAGAATTGCATACACACACACACACGCACACATTCTCACTTCTATATATATACTAGCAGATGTACCCGGCGTTGCCCGGTATTAAACGTTAAATTCCTTTTAAAAAAATGAAGTAAAAAAACGAAAAAAACTGAGACATGTGCATGCGAGTATTATATTTTTTATCTAAACAGTTCAATTCTTGTAAGTAAAAAAAAAAATGCTCGAGCTGAGATCAAAATCAAAGCTTACAGACAGTGAGTTAAGCATGATAACCATTAGACCAGCTTGACACAATCTGAAAAAATTTTTCTAAACCCGCTTATTCTAAGCATAAAGAAGCTGTCATGTTTTCCTGTCGCACATGCGCATTCATGAAATAGTTGACAAAGAGATATAACTCTGACAATATCCACGTATCAATTTTTCAAGTTTGACCCCTTAGCAGCCCTTTTTTCTTTTTTTTTTTTTTTTTTTTTTTTTGGATGAAAACGGAATAAAAAGTTTTTCAAATGTCTGAATTCCCTATATACCAAATTTCAAGCCTGTAGATAATAAATTTATTGAGTATATAGGTGGAGAAGTGTCATCTCACACACACACACAAACACATTCTCACTTTTATAGATATATAGATAGATTTTTTTTTTATGACAGGGAAACAAAAAAAGAATAGGGAGAAAAAATAGGACTTTTTTCTTTTTTACTTGTGTTTAATCCAAATACATATTGTCACTGAGATGTTATAAGCTTCTGTGATTAAGGACCAGATTTATAGGAGCATCCTAGGTGGGGAGTTTTGCAGCAAAATGTTTAATCTCATTACATTTAAATTTCTCCAGGTTGGTACAGTCGGGGAAACATGGAGCAAAGAGGGAATTTCAAAGGTAAGCAGTTCAAGGAAAGAAGATATAAAAGTAGAAAAGACTTTGAACGTGAAGGGGTTGGATTTTGCTGCTAGTCTGGTTGATCAGAGGTATTTACGTTGAAGAGAATACAAGTGCAGTAGCTTCATCAGAGCACATTCCATCAAAATAATTGTAAAAATAAAAAAAGCACATGAATGCCACATTGCCGCGATAGGACAGAAAAAAATTAAAATATCAATGTCAAAGAAAATTAATATTAAAAAATAAAACACACACAAACGGTGTAATTGTAGAAATTTCCGAGCCACTCTAGCGTTTCAGGGCAGGTAACCATTTTTTTTTTTTTTTTTTTTTTTGACTATGAAATATAAATTTTCTAATGTTTTTTTTTTGTTTTTTTTTTGTGTGTGTGTGTGTGTGTGTGTGTGTGTGTGTGTGTGTGTGTGTGTGTGTGTGTGTGTGTGTGTGTGTGTGTGTTTAGGGGAGGTCTCTTTTTTAAGTAATCAGATGTGATTTGACAACCTTGTCACTCAGACACGGGGTTAGCGGCAAAAGAAATTTGGTTAACTGCCTTAAAAATTTAGAATAGCCTAGAAATGGGAGATCATTTTATATTAAATTTATATATGAAATAGATCTCCCACTCTATATTTATATTGATTCAATTTTTTTTTTCTTTCCACCAAGATTTTAACGGTGTTCACACGTCATCGCCTAAATAAAGTAAATTTGGGGGATGGGGTGATTTAGCAAGTGGTGTTAATCTACAAATTTAGAATAAAACAAAATAAAAAAAAATTAAAATTAAAAAGCAGAGAAGAATATTATTATTTGGAGAAGAAGAACGTTAGAGAAAATATATCCTTTGTTGAAAAAAAAAATGAGGCCTTATTAATGGGTGTTGGCCTATCATTGCAAAACTGAGGAGGAGATACTACAACCAGGATGTTGACCATAACGATATTATATTAAACAGCACGAGCGCTTAGGGTAGTTTATTGGGACGACCAACAACAGTATTTCCTGCTAACGTTTAACATAACTAAAGTCTGTTTTGTGGGACAATAAATAAATACATCCTGGAGGAAGGGAGGGGTTGGTGAGCGAAATGAGCGCGCGTTCATATCAGTAAATTACTTTAAAGAGACAAACAAAACAAAACAAAAAAAAGCATAACTGGTGTAATAGAAACGTGCGTGTGTGTTTATGAGCAATCCTTTCAGTTAGGATTTCCTGGTACTGACTATTGATAATCTTGGCTCTTTGATATGACAGGGGCTCATTCAAAAGCTCGTTTTTCCATTACCTTATGGACACAAATAACCGTACAGTTTAAATTTTGGCCTTGATATTTCATTTAAGCCGCAGGCCACTTTCTGATCGGCAGTTTAAAAGCTTAAAAAGATAATGCCACAAATGTTTATACGAATTAACAAAATAGAATGAACCATAGTTTACACACGCACACACACACAATATATATATAAAAATGTAATTTTGGTTCGTTAAAAGTGAATAAAACCATATTTCTACGTTACCAATTTAATTGAAATTTGCAGAAAATCTATCTGTAAAGTCAATGAATGTTTGCATGTTATTAAAATAATTTTACATTGCGAATTATAAAAATATTAATTAAAATATAAATATTTTTCGAAGTCGTTTCTGCGAGACTGCCCAATAATATTTCTGGTAACTTCCGTTTCAACTACTCTCGAATTACAAGATAAGTAAAAAAAAAAATAAAAAAAAGTTACTCATGTAGACAGTGATCCGTGCTGAAATAATAACGTTATTATTAAAAAAGACATTCTTAACATGGGGAAGGGAGGGTGTTTTGTACCTATTCTGTACTTTAACCTTACAATTGAATAAAAACATAAAACTTTAATTAAACACGGAAATACGATTTAAAAAATAGCGCGGATCACTCTCTGCATTAGCACAAAAAAAATCCTATATTTTAAAAATTTAAATTAATTTATGTACTTACCAATTTTTAAATTTTAAATACCTTTATTTATGTTAAGGCTTTTCACTCATGAAACATTACATTTTAATTGTTTAGTTTCTTTTCTTTTTTTGTTTACATAAAAAGTTTGTTTCAACTTTTTCTAAACTGTTTCATTTTTACGACATGCCTCAACATATTATAAACACCCTAACCTCCCCATGTTAAAAAAAAAAACACGCCCTTCCATAACCCTCGAAAGCCGTTCTTAATATGGGGAGATTGGGGGGTGTTCATTCCGAAAGCCGTTTTAACATATGGAAGTTAGGGTGTTTATAATATGCTGGGGCGAGTCGTAAAATTAACGAAATTGCTATCTATTATTTATTGTAAAAATTGCTTGGTTTATTTATTTGACAAAAAAAAATTACAATTTGGTACTCCTTGGGCGTTGAGTTCCATGGCGACCAGCAGAAAAAAAATAATAATCGCTCCTTTAGTCCCCACCCCACCCCGCACGTAACATCTTTTATTTACTGACGTTGCCGTAACTAAACGATTATTTGTCACATTTACAAACATTTATTTATTTATTTATTTTGAAAAAAGTTTACTTTTTATGAATATTAAAAGAAAAATGGGTACTCATGCAGAGAGTGATCCGTGTTGAAATAATAACGTTATTATTTAAAAAGCCATTCTTAACATGGGGAGGGGAGGGTGTTTTGTACCTATTCTGTACTTTAACCTTGCAATTGAATAAAAAAAAAAAACTTTAATTAAACGTGGAAATACGATTTAAAAAATAGCACGGATCACCCTCTGTATTAGCACCGAAAAATGTTACTAAACATTTATTAATAATTTCTCACTTTTACAAACATTTGATTTTAAATTTCTTTTTAAATGACGACTTTTTTTTTAATAGTATTTGCGGATGGGTATGTTGACATTCCCCCCCCCCAATGGTGTTTATTCCGAAATCCATTGTTAACATGTAGAGGTTGAGGGTGTTTATTCTGAAAGCCGTTTTTAACATTTGTGGAGGTGGACCTAATGTAAAAAAAAAAACTAAATCATTTACTGATAACTTCTCACTTTTACAAATATTTTTTAATTTACATGCGCGGATGAACAAATTGTTGAATAGTGCGAAAACAAATTTACTTCTTCGCAACTTTCATTGATAAATAAATCTACTTCTCTGCAACGGGCACTGAACCCCTCCCCTTTTTTTAATAGTATTTTCGGGTGGGTATGCTGACCACAAATATCAGTTAAATTTTGCAAATAGCCCCCCCCCCCTCCAAAAGTGGTGTTTATTCTGGAAGCTGTTCTTAAGATGAGGATGTTGGGGTGATTATAAGGTGGACCTAATCTAAAAATAAAACAAAAAAATACGACAAGTTTTTTAAATGATTAAAATAATTTCTCACTTTTACAAACATTTTTACATGCGCACATAAGCAACTATTTTTTTATCAACTTTTTTTTACTTTTTTATCTAAAAATTATTAAATTTCAATGAATAGAATAATAAATCATTTATCATTAATATGTGTTTTTGGTTTTGTGTTGAATGAAACTTTTTTTTTTCATTACAACAATAATGAACCAATTTAAATCTTCCGGCATGCGTTTAAGGGTTACGAAATTATCAATAAATCGTTTAGTTACTAAGCCAACCTCAATAAATAAAAAAAATGTTACGTGCGCATGCATTAGCCTTGACTGAGGGGGGGGGTCTAAGGGAGCGACCATTAAATAATTATGCTGGTCGCCATGGAACTCAACGCCCAAGGAGTACATAAAGTGGCACTTATGTTATTGTGCTATTTTTTAAAATAGTATTTTCATGTTAAATTCAAATTTTACAAAATCTTTTTCTTTTATTAATTTGTTAGGTGAAAGTACAGATAACCTGGTCGGTTTCTAATGCGTGGAAAATCTAGCCCCCCGCCCCCCCCCCAAAAAAGGGTTACTCTGGATAGTAACAAAAAATTAAAATTGCCTCAGTCTCGAAAAATTTCTTCTCTACTGAACGAGGAAACAAACGGTGAAGTGTAGTTCACCTGTTTCTCTCCCCCTCTCTCTTGCTCTCTTAATATCTCTCTCTATCCATCTCTCCCTTTCCCTCTCTCAATCTATCTTTCTCTCTATATCACCCTCTCCATCTCTCTTTGAGCCCCTTTCTCTCTCTAACTCCCTCTATCTCTTTCCTTTCCTCTGTCTCATCCCTCTCTGTTTCTAACTCTCCCCCTCTCTCTTTATCTATCAATCCCTTTATCTCTCTATCTCCTTCTCTTTCTCTATTTTCATCTCACTTTCTCTTTTCTATCTATATATCTTCCTCTCTATCTGTCCATCTCTAATCCCTCATCCTATTTTAGTCTCCTAAATTGATTACAGTGAATAAGGCATTGTCAAAACATGGATAAATCCTATTTTAGTCACCTAATTTACTGACTGTGAGAATAGAAGTTATTTAGAAATTACTGCTACCTTGAACAGCACCAGAAGTAACTGGTAAAACCTTTCTAATTAAATTGATTTTGACAGCCATTTGGTAACAAAATGACATAGCCTTAGCCCTTGCTGCATGAGGAATACCTGCGACCTTGCTGCCAAGTAGAAGAATTATTTATTCTACTTTAAAACATTCAATTTTTCAAAAATCTCATGTTCGACATCTCCAAAATATCCAATGTGGGGAAAAATATTGCAGAAATTTAAACTTATTGTTTAGGATGAATGCACAATGGTACGCAAAAAATCACTTGAGGCTCTTGATCGATCCTTGCAAGATTTGCAAGGCAATGTCAGACCATTTGGGAATGCAGTAATATTGCTTGCAGAAGATTTCAGACAAATGTTACCTGTTATTCTTCAATCAACATCAGCAGATGAAATAAATGCTTGCCTCAAATACTCTACTTTTTTGTTCCATGTGAAGACATTAAACTTAACTCAAAATATGCATGTCCAGTTGCAGACTGTTCGATCCGCACAAAATTTTTTGCATCACTTGTGGGAAATTGGGTACGAAAAAGTGCCAGCTGATCAGAGTTGAGGGCAAAATTCTTTGACTTTTAACTTCTGTAATTTCTGTAATTTTATTTCATCAAAAGAACAGTTAGTTTAAAAGGGTTTTGCAGATATTCAAATTATAAGAATTCCACTTGACTGAGTGAATGAGCTATTCTTGCAGGTCAATACAAAGACGCCCATGAACTTAATGCTATTATTCAATGTAAAATTCCAAGTGAGTTAGTCAAATACAAATCCATCGACACTGTTATGAAAGCAGATAAAGTGGTTAATTATCCAACAGCTATATTTGCCAGGGATGCCACCGCATGTATTGAAATTTGGTGTACTAATTATGTTGTGAAATATAAACCAATCCAAGCTTTGTTTTTTCACATGGACAATTTATGTTACGTATTCAATAGTTACCAAACCAGAAATTCTCTATATCAGCTAAGAAAATGGAACAACAAAAACTGTGTACCCATGCAAAATGGAAAATTAAACCTATAAGAAACATGCTTTTTCTCATTTTGGAACTTTTTCCATTGCGCCAACTTGAGTCACAGCAATGCGTGGCAGGGTACAGCTAGTATATATATATATATATATATATATATATATATATATATATATATATATATATATATATATATATGATTTGGAAACTATATATATATATATATATATATGATTTGGAAACTATATATATATATATATATATATGATTTGGAAACTATATATATATATATATATATATGATTTGGAAACTATATATATATATATATATATATGATTTGGAAACTATATATATATATATATATATATATGATTTGGAAACTATATATATATATATATATATATGATTTGGAAACTATATATGTATATATATATGATTTGGAAACTATATATGTATATATATATGATTTGGAAACTATATATGTATATATATATGATTTGGAAACTATATATGTATATATATATGATTTGGAAACTATATATATATATATATATATATATATGATTTGGAAACTATATATATATATATATATATGATTTGGAAACTATATATATATATATATATGATTTGGAAACTATATATATATATATGATTTGGAAACTATATATATATATATATATATATATGATTTGGAAACTATATATATATATATATATATATATATATATATATATATATATATATATTTGGAAACTATATATATATATTTGGAAACTATATATATATATTTGGAAACTATATATATATATATTTGGAAACTATATATATATATATTTGGAAACTATATATATATATATTTGGAAACTATATATATATATATATTTGGAAACTATATATATATATATATATTTGGAAACTATATATATATATATATATTTGGAAACTATATATATATATATATATTTGGAAACTATATATATTTGGAAACTATATATATATATATATTTGGAAACTATATATATATATATATATATATATATATATATTTTGAAACTATATATATATATATATATTTTGAAACTATATATATATATATATATTTTGAAACTATATATATATATATATATTTTGAAACTATATATATATATATATATTTTGAAACTATATATATATATATATATTTTGTAAACTATATATATATATATTTTGTAAACTATATATATATATATTTTGAAACTATATATATATATATTTTGAAACTATATATATATATATATAATTTTGAAACTATATATATATATATATAATTTTGAAACTATATATATATATATATATATATATATATATATTGAAACTATATATATATATATATATATATATATATTGAAACTATATATATATATATATATATATATATATATATATATATATTGAAACTATATATATATATATATATATATATATTGAAACTATATATATATAATCTCGAAACACCGCGGATTAAGGACTATGCACTTATCTAGTTTTTCCTTTTCATATTAAATATGTTTTTAACTCATTTCAAAATGTTTTTTTAACATGTTTTATTAACTGTTTGCTCATATTATAAGCTCTATTTCCTATTTGGTTTTATCGAGCTTTTACATCTGACTGAGATAATTTTATAAATATTAAGTCTTTCATATTTATAATATACTTTAATTTTACCATCTTGGATCATTTTGGTAAATTTTATTGTAATTTTAATTTAATTTCATATATATATTTCATATATATATATATATATATATATATATATATGAAATTTATTACTGTGAGTAACTCATTCTGGACTCACAGTAATAAATTTCCTATATACTGCTCAGGCTACACATTGAGCACTTTAGTCCGGTTTTTTTCACCACTGGTAAATAAATATATATGTATATATATATATATATATATATATATATATATATATACTCGGCGTTGCCAGGGTGAAACATATTGACGGGTGAATATCCTAACTTCTTACGATTTTCCTGAAAGTGGGCCACATGTTGGATTTATGGAAGCATAAAAACCATCCATTTTCGTCTCTGAAAATTCAAGGGGAAATAACTCTCATAGTTTAACGCAGAAATAACTCCAACCGCTTAAATAAATAAACTTACTTCTGTTTTTAAAGATAGTAACTCCGCTGTTGTGGAGGGGATAGGGGGCAAATATAAATGTAGTAGGGTGAGCGAGTACTACCTGGAAGCACATATAGGGTAATTTAGGATCTTCTCTGGAAATGTCCCTACCACATAGAAGCTATCTTTAATGTAGGCACATATTCCATGGCGATCTTGGGGGTCAGAGTTAGATGTTAAGTTAGAGTATCCTTAATTTCCAAACTCCTTTAAGGAAATAGTCGTTCCAATGCCAGTTTCACTTAGGAATAAGAGGTCTGGTTTAGTCTTCTGTAATTGGGTTTCAACCTCTGGAAGGTTGGATTAATCGAAGCATAAAAACCGTTTATGAAAATTGAATGGGAAACAACTATAGTATAACGCGGAAATAATTCTCACAACTTAAATAAGTAAATTTCGTTTTTAAAGGAAAGTGGTGTTGGAATTTATAATAATTGAAAATAAATTAAGAATAAATCAACTTTAAATAATATTTCTAAATAAAACAATGCAAACTATTCTATTACAACAAACAATTAATAACATGGAACTAACTAATGAAATAGATTTTCTTTAATGTAATATGCAAATGAGGTTACTTCTTGAACGTAGACTTACCCTGAATGAAAATATATATAGAAATCAGGCTGGTCCTATTTTTTAGCTTAAAACCTAAAACGTTGAAGAGCTACGAAAATAAGAGTGGTACCATTGCAACGAGCCACTTTTTGTGCTCCAGAATTTATGTTTCTACATTGTCACCATCATTCTCAATGAACTTTTGTCAGCCTATGCCTCAGTCGTAAAAGTTTGGAGCATGCTTTGTTACTCGCATCTCTGCCGCCACTCTGAAATCAACGAATTCATCTCCTAACAACGCTGACATCAACTGCATCAGCTTTGTAAACGTTCAACAGGTACCTGTGAATATTGATCGGTTCAATTTTTTTTTACATGGAGAAATTCACTGATGCATCTCTGCTTCTGATGCACATCCATGACAAGGGTTGCGTTCTTGGAGTCTCCCACCGTCAATATCTACAACAGGGAGATGTAAATTTCAGGTCATGAATGTATAAGTTCAGTTATCATAACAGTCCAATTTGCAATCCCCTTTGATCCATTCGGGCGGAATAAAAAATAGGAGGCACTACTTTTGCAACGTCCTTCACAGAATGAAGAATTGCAAAGGAGGAGAGGGGTGGTTAAATATTTCATTATGTACTCTGTCTTTACTCTTCTACTTTTCCACCCTGCAAAAAAGTATATCCCGCCTTCAGTGTAGTATCTGTTCTGATGCTACACTTAAATTAATTTTTCCTTGGTTAATGTCTCTATCTTCTACACTAAGGCAATTTTTATCTTTGCCTACTTCCGCAGTTTCTCTTTTTGGGGAGGCTGGTTTTCACCCACATTAAAAACGACCTTGTGTCACATCTTACTCTTCTGAGGAAGCAGATAAATACCAATAGTTTCCCTTTCTCTATCTTAAAACTAAACAACACTTCCATGAGCAAAGTTTGTTTCCTAGAGCTAATTGTCTGTGGAACACAGTACCACTGGGCTGCTTCACACTTGACTACAACATCCAATATAAATAAATTCTTGTTAAGCCACCCAATTAAATAATCAAATTGTGACCAATGGCCACCATCATTACTAAACATCTCGGTTTTGTCTCATAAGTTCATCATTCACCTTATCGTCAAGCAGATTTTGCACCCTGATAAGTGGTGACCTGTCGCTACATAAAATAAAAACATAGTATAGTAGCTAAAGGAAGGGGAGCCTTATTATAGTTGGCCACTTGACTTTTATTATATATATATATATATATATATATATATATATATATATATATATATATATATATATATATATATATAACTACTTCATTTACTCACATAAATTAATATACGAAAGTATGAATTTATGCGTAAACTTTAAGTATTTACTTCAACAGTGCTCAATACGTAGGTAGAGCTAGTTAGTAAGTTATAAAATATATATTCAGTGTAGCTTAATCGCCATATATATATATATATATATACTAGCAAAAGTGCCCGTCGTTGGGTTCAAAAACAGCCTACAGAAAATGGACTCTGATTTCTGAAAGTATGATAAGTTATGAAAAGGAAAGGTTGTAAAGAGATAGCTTAGAATTTGGGGCTATCAAAACCAAAGCAAAATATGATGAAAGTAAAAATAAAATAGATAAAGCCCATAATTTATTATATCATACCTGTTCACACTGAAACACTTATCACAATAGTCTGTGGATCTATATTAAAAAAAACTTGTTAAACTTTGTGACATATTTACATTCTATGGAGGTCAGGTGCGAACGAACACCCCAAAATTTTATTCAAACTGAAACATAATTATCAAAGTATATTTACGCAGATAGATATGAAAAGTCTTTATTAAAGTTTGTGCCTATTTCCATTCCATGGAGGCCAGGCGTGAACGCAGACCCCACAATTTTATTATACTATCCTTATTTAAGTTAAAACATACTTATCAAAGTATTCTTATGTACATCTGTATCAAAAACACTTGAAAACGTTTTTTTTTTTAATTTTTAAGTTTTTTATTTCCATACTTTGTGGACCAGGCGTGAACACAGACCCCACAATTTTAATGAACCATCGTTCTGCCAGATCAAACATACCCATTCCTGTGTCTCGATACATCTTCTATCATTATATGTAATCAGTTTTTTAAAATAGTCAACCATATAGGAGCCTATTCGTGACCAGACACACAGCTTTATATTATTATATATATATATATATATATATATATATATATATATATATATATATATATATATATACTTCAGAATAAAGGTAAGAATCAGCTGGTGTGGAAACCTGTGATTATAAGATTTACAAAATATTACTGGCCGTAATATTCTATAAGTATTATCCCATCTAAATAAGAATTGCTCTGCTCGATATACGAGATAGATGCATAAAGAAGAATTACTCCAGAAATATTCCCAACTTGATTTCTACTCTGTGATGTGGATTACCCAATATACAACCTGGATCTCATTACCTCACTATTTTAAAGGAAAGTCACCTTGGATTTTACTGCGCAATTTGGAACTAAACCTTTATATTCTTTTCTTCAATTTCCCTTGCTATATGACTTCTATTTAATCAAATTTTGATTGTGTTTTTCCATGCCTCACTGACTTTAGCAAATAGGGTGAATACCATTGTAACTATTTGCTAATATTTTCTCCTCTGAAGAGATGGTAGACATCGAAACCCTATAGGATAAAGAGATAACATTTCTAAAGTATTCTTTGTCGTAGAATAATAAAAATCTTTGATATGAAACTCAAAAATTTCACTCCAAAAAATGTTACATCAAAAAATAGAATGGTGGGGAGGTGTAATATCACAGGAACAAACAAACAAAACAAAAATAGGAAAGAAACCCTAACCCGCCATTTTTTCTTTTTTTAAGTACAAATAAAATGCATTTATTTCTGGTTCTCCCAAAACCACGCACTTCACTATCTTGCAGAAGTCCTTTCGCACACACATGCTTTTTAAAAAGTGTTTCTCACCCTTGACATTACACGTCTATCTTGCCCGGCCGCAACTTGCTACCACATGGTGTATCTTTGTCTCCTTTTCTTTTGACATAAGCAAACACACATTTGCTAATTTGCATACGTGCTTTAAAAGCTGCTGCTGCTAATACTTTCGCTAGCCATCCATTTTTCAGTTGGTGCTGATTCTCCCACATGTGTGCTCTGTTATAGGGGGAGAACATCTGAATGGAGGAGAGATATTAAACAAGTGTTTTATTATGAACTTCTAGGTTTAGTGTCATCCAATTGTGGTTAAGAATACGCATTTAAGCCACCCACATAAAAACTGCAACAACAAAGTTAGAAATCAATGTGTGTGGCTCTTGTGTCGAACAGGAAGATCTGACAAAGACGAGTCACATAAAATAGTTGCACCCATCCTCAAGGTCAGAATAGATTGCAAAGAATTGAAATACAAAATTCAGCCATTTTACAAGTTACTCTTTTACGTTGATAAGTTATTTTTGTGTTTTTAACTTATTTTTAAGCGTTTATTTATTTTGACACACAAGTGGTCTTAATCTTAACGGTTATTTGGGGACTCTCCATAATTGCCCCAAAATTGAAAACTAAACAAAATATGGTAAAAAAAAAAAGGAACATACCCAATACATGTCACGCTTAAAAATAATTTACAACACAAAAAACTTATCCAGATAGGTAGAAGAGTAACTTATCCTGCCTTTGGTAACATTTATTTGATATATATATTTTTTTTGTTTTCTTTTCTTTCTTTTTCTTTTTTTTCTTTACTATTTTTGTTTTTATCGTCTATATATTGCAAAATGCTCTCATTACAAACCAATAAGTCTCCTGTGTGTCATGAGTAAGTTGCTGGAATCCATATTAAACAGAGAAGTAGTCAACCACCTCAGCAGAAATAACCTTCTTAGTGACATGCAATATGGTTTCCGTTCTGCTAGATCTACAGCATATGTGCTAACGGTTATATCTCATAGAATTAGTGAATCTCTTGACAAAGGTTTCCTTTCTAGGGCAATTGCTCTTGACATATCAAGGGCCTTTGATAAGGTATTGCATAAGGGCCTACTTCACAAGATTTCAAGTACAAAATAGTCTTCATGGCTTAGTGGGGGATGCCCTTTTCTCTTTCCTGCAACCTCTCTCCCACAGAAGAGACGTTGCGAGCCTGTCTTTGTTTTATCTTTACTTCCATGGCAAGTGCTTGTCCGAGCTCCAATCTCTGGTCCCCCCTCACCAATCTTTCATGAAAAACACTCGTTTAGCTGAAACCACTGTTAATAATTTTCTCCACTCTTTATCTGTGCCTAAATCAAAACGTAGATTCCATGAACAAAGCTTCTTTCTTAGTAGTGCACACCTGTGGAACTCTCTTCCCTTTGTCTGTTTCCCACCTGACTACAACTTGGATGTCTTCAAGTCCAACATAAACAGATTCCTAATAAACCGCCCCCTTAAGTAAAACACTTTATCAAATCTACAATACTAATGATTACTACGATACTATCCCATTGATTACTGTACACGCAATAACCCTTATCCCCGAGTGGCTTCTGGGCCTTGATAAGTGGTGACCTCCATGTAAAAAAAAAAATGCCCGCATTTTCAGTTGCTATTTGGGATTGGTTGAATATACAAATCAAGAACTAAGTTTCGTTCAATCCACTCAATTTTTTTAGAAATGAAAAAATTGTCATATAAAAGCGAAAATGTATGTATGTATGTTAACGTCGCACTTGTTTTTTTTCACACTTTAATTTACAACTTTGCCTCAACGGTTCGGGTTCGATCCTCATACTTACTTTTTTTTTTTTAATCCCCCACACACCTCCAAGCACCCGGGCAACGCCGGGTACCCCTCGCTAGTACATCATAACTGTAACTTGATATATTTTTTTTTCTATTATATTTTTTGAATTTTTTTTTTTTTACATGAAAGTCTCTATCTTTACTATTTTATGAAAGAAACTTTGTATGTGCGTGTGAGTTCGTTTCCTATGGACTGGAAAACAGCTGGGCTGATTTTTATTAAATTTCACACAAAGGTACTTTATTTGTCTGGCAGTGTTCTTAGATAGGTTTTGTATCAGAATATCTTCGATAAGTATCGATAATCGATAATCGAAATAATCCGATGAAAGAAGAAACAGGTAATTTTGACCAAAGTTAACAACTTACATTACAAATTCATCTGAGAAGTTTTATTACCACACAAGCTGAAAGGCCAAACATATAAAATCAACAGTAGGTTTTTTAATATGCACGTTCGAAATGAATGTTTCTGTTTAAAGCACAATTGCATCGTAATACTTGACTTTTTAATTTTAAACTTAAATTCAAGTCATTATCACAGCACAAGCAGTAAGGGCAGGCATATAAAATCAGCAGTAGGTTCTTTTATATAACAGGGGCACATTGAAAATGAATGTTTCTGTTTAGAGCACAATTGAAGCATGATACTTGATTTTTTTCATTTTAAACTTTAATTCAAGCCATTACATATAAAATAATTTTATAAAATCGGTAAATTCTCTACAGTGCAATGTAGACTATAATTTGTTATAGATTAAGTCACTGTGGTGAGGCATGCGAAGCTTCCTTCTGGTGCACTGCGATGGATCCTCAACTAGAGCAGGCAACAAATTGATTTGATTGAAAAATTAGCAATTTTAATATTGATTTCGATGATAATAAAAATATGGAGTGTGAAACATTCATTGATCATCATTCAATCTCAGGCAACGTCGAGTCTCCTTGCTAGTATTGTATATTTTTGCTTTCAACTGGAAAGCAAATTATATTTAATAAAACAATTATTTTATGAGAGTAGAAAGTTTACTTCGCTTATTTTGTGATTTACTTCTCATATTTCATGAGTGATATTTCTGACAAAGGGAGAAAAATTGCTGTTTTTTACGCCAGAATCTATGTACATTTTGATTGTCTTCAAGTCCAATGTAAACAATTTCTTGATGAACCGTCCCCCTAAGTAATCCAATTTACAAAATTTCCACTACTTATGATTACTATGCTATAATCCCATTGACTAATGTATACCCATTAACCCTTATCCTCGAGTGGCCTCCGGGCCTTGATAAGTGGTGACTCCTTTGTAAAAAAAAAAGAAAAATAATGTATCAAACACTCATCTTTGGTTAATATTTAACTTTGAAGAAATATTTTTTAGCTCCTGAGATCAGGTGGCTTCATGCCATGTCTGGAGCGATTTTTAATAAAAAAAAAAAAAGGACCAGAAAAAATTATAGAGATGTTTCCTTGGAGTATAGAAAGAGAAAGATGGAGAGAAAAACTGAGAGTAAGAGGGAAGAAAAGAGAAAGTGAGAGAGAGAGAGAGTAAGAACAAGAGAGCATGAAAGAGAGAATAGAAAATAAAGTGTGTAAGAGAAAGATAGAGTGAGAGAGGGGGCAAGAAAGAGTGAAAGAGTATGAGAGAGAGCAAGAGAGAGTGAGAGGGAGAGAATAAAAGAGAGAGAGAGGGGAAGAGAGTAAGAGAGCAAGAAAGAGAGAAAGTGTAAGAGAGAGGGAGTGTGAAAGAGAAACGGAAAGCAAAAGAGTGTGAGGGAAAAGATGGACAGGGGGCGAGAGAGGAGAAAGACTTTGTGACTCACGTTATGCATCTATCGTATCATTCTCCAATCATTTCTCTCCATGCAACGCATATCCTCAACCCTCGCCTGGCCAGGTTTCACTTTCATGCATCATTACACTGTATGATCATGTTTAACAGATTCTTCCCTTAGTTAACACTGGTATTCCTCTGCTGCTTAGTAATGACAAAAGTTCAGCTCCTCCTTGTGCTTGAATACTATCACCAAGGTAACACAACTTCTGAACAACCTCAATAGCCTCCATCATAAAAATATACTTTCTGCATATCTGAGTTCTCATCCATCTCTATTGTCAAACACGCTATTTACACGCTAACTGGTCGAACTCTCTCAACCTATCAGTACTTACTTGTTGGGAAAAGATCAACTGTGTAAATGTCTTTGAGAGTTTAGAGTTTAGGCGAAACTAGGAGGCTGACCGGCATTGTCCGATCGCAAGATACACTTAAACATGATATTTTAATATACACAAATTTCGTAAAGTTATTATAGGGCCAAGTCTCTATTGATTATTATATCAGGTTGACAAGAAAGTTCTTGCAGTTTTTAAGTTTTAAAGTCAGATAAAAAATATCTTAGGTTAGACAAAAATTTGTTGATTGAAAAAGCATAGCAGATCAACACACTTTAGCCAACGCAAAACAAGTTTATTCATGCCAGTAACATAAAAATCTTGCGTTCTGGTGGCGATGAAGTCGCTGAAGGTGTCTTTGATATTGCTTAGGTTTTTAAAGCATTTCTCACACAGAAAGTTGTCGAGATGATTTAAAAAGTGGTAGTCGGTAGATGAGAGGTTTGGAGAGTATGGCGGATGAGGCTGAGTTTTTCAGCCCAATTTGTTCAACTCTTGCAGGATCAGTTTAGCAATATGCAGTCGGGCATTGTTGTGGAAGAGAATTGGGCCTTTTCTGTTGACTAATGCTGGGTGTTGTTGTTGAAGTTTCTGATGCATTTCATCCATTTGTTGACAGTACTTTCCCACTGTAATGGCTTCGCCTGTATTCAAATAACTGTAGTAAATGAGACTGGTCATAGATCACCAAACAGTTAGCTTGACCTTTTTTGGTGTAACTTTATCGGCGTCTAACCACTGAGCTGAGCATCATTGGTTGTCGTACAGAACCCACTTTTTATCGCAAGTCACAACCCGGTCGAGAAACGGCTCATTCTTGTGGCATAAAATAGGAGAAAATGGCACTTCATAATGGCGTTTCATTTGGCTGTTGTTCAAGTCATGAGGCACCTATTTATCAAGTGTTTTTGTTTTTCCAATCTTTCTCAAGTGGTTAGAAATCGTTGTATATGTTACATCTAATTCAGAAGCAAGTTCCCAAACAGTTGTGCGTGGATTGGCTTCGACAAAGGCTCTCAATTGATTGTAGTCAACATCTGATGGTTGACCACTACGCTCATTATCTTCAAGATTCTTGTCGCCGCCACAAAATTTCTTAAACCACCATTGTGCTGCGCATTCAGTAGTGGTTCCTGGGCCAAACGCTAATTTGATATCGTGAGTTGTTTCAGCAACTTTTCGGCCTAACTTGAATTGAAATAAGAAAATTATGTGAATTTGCTTTTTTCCCCTCTTGTATTCAACGTTCAGAAAAGAAGACATAATTGCTTTCAAACGATTGTAATTTAAACGATTAGATAGAGCGAAAAACGCTCTTCAAAATGATAAAGTAAATGTATTATAACGAAAACTTATTTGAAAATGCATCATTTGAAATCAAAATTAAAAACTGTTAAAGTTTCACATCAACCTAATATACCCAATATATAGTAGTAACCCGGTTGTAAAATACGCTTAAATATGATATTTTAATTCATTCAGATTTCGTATTTATTATTATAGAGCCAATATTCCATTGAATCCAATCTCTTTCAACCTGTCTTGTTTTCTTCCTTGCAACCTTTTTCTCACAGAAGAAACGTTACAAATCTATCTCTGCTCTATCGGTATTTTCATGACATGCGCTCGACTGAGCTTCAATCTATGGTCTCCGCCTGCAAAACATTCACAAAAAGCACTCGTCTATCTGCAACCACTGTTAAAAATTTCTCCCACTCCGTATCTGTTCTTAAATCTAAATGCAATAGTTTCCCTTTCTCTCACCCCCTCTACCTAAAACTAAACGAAACTTCCATATGCAAAGTTTCTTTCCTAGAACTGCTCACCTGTGAGGCTGCTTCCCAGCTGACTACAGCATGGTCGTTTTCAAGTCCAATGTAAACACGTTCTTGTTGAGCGGTCCTGTTAAATAATCAGATTCTGTTCAATTTCTTCTACTAATGATCATTACAGTGTTGTTTCAACGACCATCTTATGCTAATTAAATCTTATCCTCGGATGGCCTTCAAGCCTTGATAAGTCGAGACTTTCTTGTTTAAAAAAAGAAGGAAAAACCCAACTTATGTGAGTTTTCCAACACGACAAACACTGATAATCACTTTGGTAAAATTATTCTTGATGCAACAAGTGCAGAATACTGTACACAAATGCATAATCAAAGTACAGGGTGGCCCACTTAAAAGTAGCCCAGAAAATGTAGTAGAGAGGAGGAACATTCTTTTATTGTTTAAATTATTTGTACTGTTATAAAAGATGCTGGAAGTGCTCCCCGTTGACATCTATGCATTTCTGGGCACGTTTAACAACGTTTGCAGATACTGCCTGTAGATCTCCGGTGATTCTCCTGATAGTGTTGGTAATGTTCAACTTTAGTTGGTCTAGATTGTGCGGATTATTTGTAGAAACTTTGTATTTTACAGTCACATAACATAAAGATCACATGATGACAAGTCTGGAGAGCATGGTAGCCATAACCCTTTGCTTATTGTTCTCTCTTTCATAAACATGTCATGAACTCGTATCATTGATCTGTGAGACGTGTGGCATGTAGCGCCATCTTGTTGGAAAAAGAATTGCATTTTGTCTTGTGGTGTCAGTTGGTCGTTAAGAGAATGATTAGAGAGATTGGGCTACTTTTAAGTGGGACACCCTGTATAACGGTTTGAATTAAAGTTTAAAATGCGAAAGTCAAGTATCACAGTTCAATTGTGCTCTAAGCAAAAACATTTATTGCAAACGTGCTCCAGTCTTATCAAAGAATCTACTCTTGATTTTATATGCTTAGCCTTTTCTGCTTGTGTGGTGATAAAACTTCTTGAATGCAATTGTGATGTTTTGCTATATAAGGCATAACTTTGGTCAAAATCTGACTTAATTAGTGTTCTTTTTATTATAAATTTTTAATATTTATTGGAGGCATTCTGCTTTTTATTTAAATTTTGAATCCAGTGACCCCAAAACAAGTTGCATTTATCTATTTTACTGTATATTATAATACACTAGCAGCAAGACCCGACATTGTCCGGGATTGAATGAGGATCAACAAATATTTCACCCTCCCATACTTTTATTATAACTGAAATCAATAAAATAGCCAATTTTTAAATCAAATGGATTGATTGCCTGCAGTAGTCGAGGATCCATTGCAGTGTACCAGGGGAAAGCATCATAGTGACTTAGTCCACAATACATTGCACTGTAGAGAACCTACTGTTGATTTTATAAAGTTATTTTTATATACAGGATGTCCTACTTAAAAGTAGCCCAGAAAATGTAGTAGAGAGGAGGAACATTCTTTTATTGTTTAAATTATTTGTACTGCTATAAAAGATGCTGGCAGTGCTCCCCGTTGACATCTACGCAGTATTTGGCACGTTTAACAACGTTTGCAGATACTGCAATTCTCTATCTATATAAGAGCCAGGTACGTCCAAGGATGGAATACTGTTGCCACATCTGGGCAGGAGCAGCTAGAAAGACCTTGTCCTGCCTTGATAGAGTTCAAAATAGACTTTGTAGCCTCGTAGGAGATGTCCTTTTCTCTTCACTGCAACCTCTATCTCACAGAAGAGATGTTGCGAGCTTGTCTCTGATGTATCGTTATTTTCATGGAAAGTGTTCGACTGAGCTTCACTCTATGGTCCCCCCTCGCCAAATTTCACAAGAAACACTCGTCTAGCTGTACACACTATCAATAATTTCCCCCACTCTTTATCTGTACCTAAACCTAAACGTAGATTCCATGAACAAAGCTTCTTTCTTAGAACTGCACGCCTGTGGAATTGTCTTCGGTTTTCCTGCTTTCCAGTTGACTACAATATGGTTGTCTTCAAGTCTAACGTAAACAAGTTTTTTATGAGCCGTTCCATATTTTAACAAATTTACTGAATTTTCATTAATAATGATTACTAGATTTTCCAATTTCTACTGTACCCTCTTTAACCCTTATCCTTGAGTGGCCTCTTGGCCTTGATAATGTGGTGATTCCTGTGTAAAAAAAAAAAAAAAAAAAGATCTTCTCTGGTGATTCTCCTGATAACGTTGGTAATGTTCTCCTTTAGTTGGTCTAGATTGTGAGGATTATTTGCATAAACTTTTTGTTTTAAAGTCTGTCAAAGACTAAAAATCACATGATGACAAGTCCAAGGAACGTGGTGACCATAACCCTTTGCTTATTTTTGTCTCTTCCGTAAACATGTCATGAACTCGTGTCAGTGATCTGTGAGACATATGGCATGTAGTGCCATCTTGTTGGGAAAAGAATTGCATTTTGTCTTGTGGTGTCAGTTGGTCGTAAGAGAAAGATTAGAGAGATCGGCCTACCTTTAAGCAGGCAACCCTGTAGTTTTGTATCATACACAACACTAATCACACTTGTAGTTTTGTATCATACACAACACTAATCGCACTTGAACCTTGAGGTTACTTTCAGCAGCCTGTGCACTCTTACTTCTCTTATTTTGTCCCTTAGTCCCCACATTCTATGAGCAATGTTTCTGACAAACGGCGAAGAATTGCTGTTTTCCGAACCAGAATCTATTCATCTAACACTTATCGTTGACTGGTCTATGATCTTGAAGTGGTATTTTTTTTAATTTTACCTTTTTATATTGGCTTCATACCTAACCTGGAGTGATTTCCATTTAAAATAAAAATAAAATAAATATTGACGTTTATTGGAGGTGAGCAATTAAACTGCTGGTTTTCTTTGAAATATAAACAACAAAAAAAATCCAAAGTCCATTTAAAGTACTGTAAATGCTGTGGGATCCAATTTCTGCAATGAAAATGAAGAAAAAATTGAAACTGCTACACTAACCTTATGCGAGTTTAACCGGCTTCCTCCAAAGGGGGAAATTCATGGAAGTATGAAATTCGCAAGCAGTCCCCAGTCGCATGTATATCCTCATTAGGGGAGATGATGACGTTAAGTTTTTGTTTGCAACTCTTCGAGGGAGGTGTCGACGTTTCCCCTACGTACAGTGCCTGGTATTTCCAAATTGGTCACCCATCTGGTACAGGCCAGGCTCAATGTTGCGCAAATTTAGTGATCTACAAAGAAGTGGTGTGTCATATCTCATTATAACTAAATCTAGTGGGGGGGGGGAAAGATGATCTTTTTGCTGTAGTTAGCAGGGAAGCAGTCGAGTGATACTGGTGCTACTAGATCAGACTGTCTTAAGATACCAATTTCCTGCCCTAAAATGCATCAAACATTGATGTTATCGTTTATTTTTTTTCTTTCCCTTTTCATGTTTTCCTCGGCCAAAAACAAAGACAATTTTCCTCTTCAAGACAACCAAACCAAACACAATGAATAACTATGTGAAGATATAAAGAATTTGAAGCATAAAGTCTTTTACAAAAAAATAACCGGATTTGGCATCAAATAAAACAACAAAAAGGGTTGATATGCTGTAAAACAAAACAACCAAACCAATCTCGTCCCTGCAGCCTCTTTGACAGAGATATTCCCAGCTTCTATCTACTGTATCGTTATGTTTATCGTAGGTTCTCAATTGAGCTCCAATTCCTGCCCTGTACAGCATTCCCAGAAAGAACACGTCCAGCTACAACCACAGCAAAGCACTTTCCTTTCTTTCTCTCTTTGTACTAAAAACCAAACGGAACTTCCATGAACAAAGTTTATTTCCTAGAACATCCCGTCTATGAAACGAAACACCACAAGTCTACTTCCTAATCAACTACAGCATGGGCGTCTTCAAGTTTAATGCAAACAAATACTTGATGAGCCTTCCTGCTTGATAATCAGTTCCTCTTAAGTAATCTTCTGGCAATTTCAACTTTCTCCACGCGTGGTGACGATCATCGTCTAACTGACGATCTCTTTAACCCCTATTCTCGAGTAACCCTTGGGCCTTGATAAGTGCGTGCTCGTCAGTAAGAACAAAAAAGAAAAAAAAAACTCAAATAAATTGTCCGATTTAAGCATTTTCGAAAAATTCTTTGATTTCAGAGACAAGAAGAAAAAGTACTGAGAAATTATTCAACACAGACTCATTTACATGTAAGTAAAACTATTTTTTGTTTGTTTGTTTTTGTACTAGCGGTCTTAAAAAATTTTTTAATTGTACATGCCAGTCTTAAAATACGTTTAAATATGATATTTTTATTCATGCAGATTTCGTATTTATTATAACAAAGCCAATTCTCTTTTGATTATTATATTGTACCTAATATATAATAGTGATTTCAAAAATAAAAAAAAATAAAAAAAGTGATTTGGGTGCCATCAGCTAGAATCGAAACCAAAACATTTAGCGCTCCAGCCGCATTCCCTGCCATTTGAGCTAACCTGACAGATAAAAAAGATTTAAAATTAAACCACTTCAAGCTATGAATAAATTTGCGCATGCGCAAAAGTAATAGAAATATGTCAGTAAGTTGAAATAAACATTTTGTATTTCAACTTGCCAACATATTTCTGTACACGTTATTCATCCATCCAAACAAAGATTTTACTTGTTACAAACCATTCCTGGAGTTTGATTACTATTTCCGGTTAATTTCAGTGTTATATGACCAATAGTTTAAGAGTTTATCGGTTAAACATTTATATACAGACAGACACATAAACATCTACTGTTTTATTTATATAGACTAGCGAGGGTGTTTGGAGGTGTGTGAGTGGAAACTCCGGGGTTGGGGGTTAAAAAAAATGTTTTGGTAGGTAAGTATGAGGATCGAACTCGAACCAAAGTTGTAAATTAAAGTGTGAAAAAAAAAACGTGCGACGTTAACCATTGCCCCACCGCGAGATGCTAATGGAAACACGTTTGAATCTATTTAATTTCTTGGATTTGGCAGGTGCCCGTTTTAATGAGTTAATGAGGTCAAGTTTGACTGCGGGATTTTTATTTTCCCAAGATGTTATAGGAAAAAGACTAACCTACATGCGGCGAGCGACAAATGTTGAATATCTATCATCCCGAAATCGAGCAAATTAAATAGACAGGCGAGCTTCGTTAACTGTGAGATATTACGATTTATATGTGATATAAAAAGTTTTAAAAAGTTGTGAAGTGATCGACCGCTTCTCTGAAAAAAGCCTTTTGTAGACATACAGAAAAAGTGAACACACATACATACATACATACATACATACATACATACATTTTCGCTTTTATATATATAGATAAGATGTTATCTTGTTAAAAAGTAATTCTCAGGTCGTTCATCCAATAATCACAGTCACACATCACAAATAATAAAAATCTATTAAAATTTACATTTCTGTAATAGTTTTATTTTACTTTTAATGTTTACTAAAAAATCTTGACTTCTTATTATAATCACATTATATATATATATATATATATATATACTAGTAGGGAGACCTGACATTGCTCAGAATTAAATGAGTCTCAACAAATATTCCGCACTTCCAATACTTTTGTCATGGAAATCAGTTAAATCATCTATTTTTCAAGCAAATCAATTGATTGTCTGTTTTAGTCAGGAACCCATCACAATGTACTGAGAGGAAGCTCCACATGCCTCCCTGAAGTGACTTCATCCACAATACTCCTGGGCAGGGTTCAAAAGAGAGTCGCCAACCCGATAGGTCCTGAACTGTTATCTAAGCTTCACCTTCTGTCCCATTGACGAAATGTTGCATCTCTCTGCTTGTTCTATAAGTATTTTAATGGTAAATGCTCTGACGAACTACAAGCACTTGTATCCCCTCAACGTAAATACCCCCGACAAACCTGACAAGCAGCTAAATTCCACCCCTACACAATAGAGATCCTAAGCGTAAGAAAGCTTTCTACTGTAATAGTTTCTTCCCTAGAACTGCTAGACTTTGGAACTCCCTTCCAGGATTCTGCTTTCCTAACTGTACTGACATGCAGAAGTTCAAATGTGATGTGAACAGACCTTTTGCTGCTCATCTCCCTTCATAATAACCCCTGTAACTCATGTCCCCGATAGTATCCTCCTACTTCAAAGTGACACTGTGCCTTTTTTGGGGTGAAAATTTAATTAAAAAAAAATATACATTGTAGTCTACATTGCACTGTAAGGAACTTGCGATTTATTTTATAAAATTATGCTTTTCTATATAATGGCTTGAATTAAAGTTTTAAATTCAAAAGTCAAGTATCATACTTCAATTGTGCCTTAAACAGAAACATTCATTTCGAACATGTCCCTGCCTTATCAAAGAACCTATTGTTGACTTTTTATACCAAGCCCTGCTTGTGCGGTGATAAAAATTCTAAAATATACTTGTGATGTTAGGTTGTATTAGAGTGTTAACTTTGGTTAAAATCGGACTGTTCTTTCTTGAATCGGATTTTTCAATTATTGATTTTTGATACTTATTGGGATATTCTAATACAAAACCTATCACACTTAAACTCCACATTGGACCCAGCAAACCACTCCCTCCCTGACTTTCCTTTGTGGACAGACGCCATGCTAAATGTTCTGAACATCAACCCTTCTCAGGTGCATAATATCATAAAAAACCTAGACATCTCAAAAACATCCTGGCTGTGCTATTAAAAAAATGCGCCACTGAGGTTGCTCCAGTCTTCTCCAAACTTTCCTGACTGCTGGAAAACTGCTTTTTTTATGAAAGAACTAACCCATTAAATTATTGCCTCATTAGCCTCCTCCTGCTTTTTGCCAAAATATTTGTGTCCCTTATTAACCAAGCTCTAGTCCATCACCTTACAGATGTTAAACTTCTGACCAACCAACAATATGGATTTAGGCAAGCTCGTTCTACAGCAGATATCCTAACTGTAATCTCTGAACGTATATACCATACACTGGACAAAGCAGGGGAGGATAGAGTGATAGCCCTAGATATATCTAAGGCTTTTGAAAGGGTTTGGCATGGTGGTCATCTCAGGAAAATCAGATCATACAGTATCATTGGACAAATACTTAACATAATTAAATCCTTTTTAAATAAGAGAAGAATCCAGGTTGTCCTCGATGGTCGTACATCTAAACAATATGATATAAATGTGGGTGTACTTCAGGGGTCTATCCTTGGACCTTTATTATTCCTAATATTCATAAATGATTTCCCTGATAAAATTGCCTCCGAGATGGGTATATTTGCTGATGACACCACGCTCTATAACAGGCATGAGGAGAAAACAAATGAACGCATATTTAAGGAAATGGCAGAAACACAAGAGGAAGAACTCTAATCTATAGTGGAACGGGGGCAAAAATGGATGGTCACATTTAATGCTGCCATGACTAAGCTTGTTCCCTTCAATAATTACAAAAAAACATTCTCAACCACCAATAGCTATGACTAAAAATTATTATCTGAATGCACTTCTTTCAAACTCCTCGGCTTAACGTTCACAGGAAACATGAGTTGGAACAGATATATTTAGATAGAGCATTGCCAGGCTGCTGTGCAGAAGATGCCATGTATGGAGTAGTGTTAGGCTGGTGCATCTGCTACTAGTCTTTCGCTCCTGGACAGGGTTCAAAAGAGAGTCACCACCCTGATAGGTCTTGAACTGCCATCAAAGCAACCTCTGTCCCATTGACAAAATGTTGCATCCCTCTGTCTGCTCTACAAGTATTTTAATGTTGGATACTCCGATGAACTACGAGCCTTTGTACGCCCTTGATGTAAATACTTCTGACAAACCAGACAAGCAGCAAAGTCTCACCCCTACACAGTTGAGATCCCTAGATGTAAGAAGATCTTCTACTCTAATAGTTTCTTCCCCAGAACTACTAAACTTTGGATCTCCCTTCTGAGTTCTTGCTTCCCTAACTGTACTGACATGCAGAAGTTCAAATATAATGTTGCTCAACCCCTTACATAGTATCCCTGCAACTTATGGTTCTGATAGTAGCCCCTACATCAGTGTCACTGTGCCTTTTTGGGGGTGAAAATGGAATTAAAAAAAGAAACATAAAATACATTTGTGTGAAATTTAAAAAAAATTGGGTGTAAACTCCATGTTTTTTTTTTGGTTTTTTTAATTAAGGAAAAGGGATTAGCTCTGAATTGTAAGAAATCAGACAGTTGTGACAATAACACCCAAGATGGGAATAATTATCCAGACAATCAAAACAATACAAACATTCATATCTCATCTCAAAAATTCAGAACTGCACCTTTTTCAACTGTTGGGAATTGCACAGGGATGGAACTGTGGTGATGTGGCAGGAAGCGGAGCTTGGCAGACAGTGTGGGAACTATTAGATTAGAAATTATTTTTTTTAATCTTATCCAAGAGAGAGAGAGGCTAGTGTTTGGTGCGCCATCCCAGATATGGCAACAATATTTCATGCACGAGTGAATGGTGGCTTTATAAAATATACGATAGCTTGTTTTCCCATTGTTTCCTTGGAATGTGCTCCGATGAAGCATATAATTATTGGTTATTAGCTTAGAAGAATAAATATTAAAATAGGACAAAACCATCTAAATATTTTTAAATTGAAAGATGTAGTTTGTGTAACAGACACCATATCTTCATTATCATAAGATGAGTGTTTCATCACTTTCATCAAAAACAACAAAAAATATCCTTTGCACTAATATTCATATTCATATATTAAAAAAAAACAAAAAAAAAAAACAAATCCGTGAAGTTGAAATAAATATGGAATAAGAAAGTAAGAAAATTTTTCAAGCTGGAAAGTAAAAAAAAGGAGAAAAAAACGTATAAATTGGCAGTGAAATAAAGACGTAAAAAAAGAAAGAAAACGTTTTGTTATAGAAATATATTTGTTTTCTCAGTTTCCCTGAATAACAGAAATAGATCCGTTCAGCCGATTTTTTACTCACCCACTTTAATGTGATGTGTTTAGATAATTAAGAATGATAAGTGGTCAACCTTAGCGCAACGCAATATTCCAACGTTGAATACTATCTGACTGTTTACTGTTTATATCTGCTTTATCGGTATTAATAGAACTTAATTTCCCTTACTTCTTGTGTTAATTATTGGTAGCCTGGACATTATTGACCCACCTACAGAATCAAGGATAACTTTGTGATTGTGTTCAAACCCCCAAATTCCAAGCAAATATCATTTCTTACATTGATAAAAACGATAGCGTCTGTTTTACAAGCTGGCATGTTTTGGACAGCTTTTAGAAATTTTCTTCCAAACAAACCTATCTCTGGCCAGGTCTTTATTTATACCTCTTTCTCTCATGTCCATCCTTATCACTTCTAACCGTGTTTTGCTTAACCATCACTTCTAAACTGAACCTGCTACTTCAACTGTTCTACATCTATTAACCCAAGAAATCTCATCCATCTTTCAATATGATTGTACCATTGAACAAACAAAATTAACTCAGTTGGGATTAGCAAGTCGATTGACTCATTCGACCATGAGTCCTTCATAGCTCTGTAAAATAACCCACGTTTTGGTAATAGTTAGCAATTAACACTAGTTAATAATACATTTTTAGTAATAATTACTATTTAATAATTACTATTTAATAATTATTATTAAATAATTACTAGTTAATAATTAGCGGTTATTAATAATTACTAGTTAATAATTAATGTTTAGTAATAATTACTAGTTAAAAATTAATGGTTAGTAATTAATATTTGTTCATAATTAATGGTTAGTAATTAATATTTGTTCATAATTAATGGTTACTAGTTAATAATGGTTTTGTAATAATTATTAGTTATTAATAGCTAGTAATATAAGTTATTAATAAATGTTTAGTAATAATTACTAGTTAATAATTAATGGTTACTAATAAATACTAGTTAATAATTAATAGTTAGTAATTAATATGTTATTAATAAATAGTTAGTAATAATTATTAGTTTATAATTAATGACTTTGTACTTAATATAAATTATTAATGGTTAGTAATAATTACTAGTAAATAATTAATGTTTAGTAATAATTACTAGTTAATAATTAATAGCTAGTAATTAATATAAGTTATTAATACATGTTTAGTAATAATTACTAGTTAATAAGTAATGGTTAGTAATTAATATTAGTTATTAATTAATGGTTGGTAATAATTACTAGTTAATAATTAATGGCTAATTATTAATATGAATTAATAATTAATAGTTAGTGATAATTACTAGTTAATAAGAAATCGAATTTTTTAAATGCATAAATTAAATGAAATTCTATTTTTTTCTTTCTCTTTCAACAGTGGGTTCCATTCTAGCATTTCCTGTAAGAATTGAACTCGATTTAATTGAATCATGAAGACGGTTCTGCTCATTGGGATCCTTTGCTTTCAAGTAAGTTGATCATCTTACTTGTCATGAAGCATGTATACGTATACATATATACGTATACATATATACGTATACATATATACGTATACATATATACATATACATGCAAATATATTATTTATTACTACATGTTAACACGTGTAAAAGTCTGATTGCTTAGTTAGCTTGACTAAGCAATACGTGGGTATATGCAATCATAGTGACAAAATATCTGTGCACTTATGGGGATGAAACCTGGACACCTTGGTGTAGCTTAATTGCCATGAATACTTTACGATATACAAATATATATATATATATTTAGTCATCTATAAATGTTAATGTGCGTACGTGTGTTGCCTATTTAAACAAATGTTAGAGAATCTACACGAAAACTAAGTGTATATATATGTAAAATTTTCAGAGGAAAGTAATGAAAGTGGTCAGTTTTATATATATGTGTGTGTGTGTGTGTGTGTGTGTGTGTGTGTGTGTGTGTGCATAAAATCAAGACTTAAAAGTTAAGATTACAAGCCAAAAATTCCTGTAAACTTAAAGAGAATATAAATATTAATATTTATATCATAATCCCAAACGAATAAAAAAAAGCTCAATACAACTAAAATAGGAAATAGAGCTTGTTATAAAGTACACAGTTAAAGACTGTAAATTATAATTTGCAAGAATTTTTCGTCCAGCAGGATACTCAAAAAGAAATATTAAAGTTTCCTTAATCTGCAGAGTTTCAAAGTGCGTTCTTTTCATCAAAAGAAAGATATTAACAAATGATTCTTATAACGAAGCTATAAATTTGCTGGTACTGACATGAATTGAAATTGCATTATATGAAAACTAACCATATATACAAAAACAGTTAGTGTTAAGAGTTCATGAAATGATGAAAAGGAATGAAAAATAAAAAAACAAATTAATTTAGGATTAAGGAAATCTTAATATTTCTTTTTGGGCATCCTATAGAACCATAAATTCTTGTAAATTATAATTTACAGTCTTTAATTGTGATTTATATATATATATATATATATATATATATATATATATATATATATATATATATATATTACTAGCAGGTCGATCGGCGTTGTCCGGTCGTAAAATACAGATAAGTATTCCATTTTAATTAATGCAGAATTCTTATTTATTATAACCAGAAATATCGTAGGTATTAAACATTTAAAAATTCATTTTAAAAAAATGGAATAAAAAAAAAACCGGAAAGAAACTGAAAAAATACTCGAGCTGAGATGGAAACTAAAACTTAAAGACAGTGAGTTAAGTACAATAACCATTAAGCCAACTTGACATTATCTTTAAAAAGTGTTTCCAAACCTATTTATTCGTAACATAAGTAATCTGTCATGTGAACGATTCACGCATGCGCATTCGTGAAACAGTTGACAAACAGTTCAAAATCTGATGACCCCCACAATTTTTTAATTTTGTCCCCTTAGCAGCCCTTTTTTTTCTAGATGACCATTTCAATATGTTATAGTATATCTTTCTTGTGGTATCTTAGTCTTACTGGATTCCAGGACAAGAATTCATCTGGTCTGGTGGAGTATTCAGCTTCGTGCTGTTACTTGAAGTAACATCACTTGGAGATGCACCGTTCCTCTTAAAAGCCAGTGTGAGTTAGCTATACCAAGGAGTATTTGGGCAGCGAGTACTGTCATTTTCAATATTTAGTCAAGGTTTACTTGTAGGAAAAAACTATCTTCATGCCAGATTGTTCTGACAAACCCCTGTACAGAGAAACCTTAGACACTCAAGGATAGTGTCTAGTAGGCATTCAAGTTCTCTCCCCTAGGCATTCAAGTTCTTTCTAATAGGTATTGTAGTCAGAAGGAGTTAGAGGTTAAATGAGAACGTCAACCTCATAGGTTCAAGGAGGTGCAACAAGGTATACAAATGGGATACCCAAATAAATAAACCAAACCTCGGGCATTGGGTACCGATGTAATCAAGAGGCATGATACGCTATTAAAACGGCACACAAAACAAAAAAAAAAGTTCATTTCATAGAGTTTGTGTCGAACGTCCGTGTGTATAGTGTGCATTCAAATGTCCGTTTTTGTGTTATCCTAATGTATATGCGCTTTTTTTTCTATTTCAGCAATATTGCTTTCTGGGTGCAGTTAATGCTGTCCTTGGTAAGTGTGTTTGCGCAATTCCTCATCCTATTTTGAAAGCCACATCGAGATTCCCTCACCAAATTGAACTTCTACAAACATAAACAAATGATAGAACATTTATTTTTGAATTACTTGAGAGTTGCTACATCTTACCGAACTTATATAGCGGGAGTGAGTGTATATAAACAGCATGACGTCTAGTTAATTGATTCTCATTAACGTTGTGATATATATATATATATATATATATATATATATATATATATATATATATATATATATATATATATATATATATAGTTTTTCGGTGGGAAGATATCCAACAATTGAAAATAATTGAATTTCAACAAGGGTCGTTGATAGTGCTCAATCATAAGAGAGCAAATCATATTTTTTAAAATTTTTTTATGTAAATATAATCATATCTTGCTACGATGTGCAGACCGTTTCAATCATATTTGATTTCATCAGGGAAGAAAAATTAAGGTACAAAAATTGAAAAGGTTCAACACCTTTTCAAATTTTGAGGAGAGAAAATTCGCCATGAGTGGCGATGGACGAAGTTAAAGTTCTTAAACTTTAATTTCGCCCATCGCCACTTATCACAGCTCATCAATGCCGCTAGACTAGCACCTCTCCCAAGCCGGGGATTGAACCTAGAACAATCGCGTTGATAGTCAGTAGTTCTACCGATCGATCCACGGGAGTGGTGCCCGTAAATAACTTCGCCAAATGTCTATTTTAAACAAACATTCGTCCACCACTTTTATAGTGCTCAAACCACTTATTTATAAACAAACAGCGAGCCTTGCATTTTTCATCCAATTAAGTAACGGGTGATATTATTTACGACAGTGCTCTACCCAAAGTGGGGGGCTTAAAATATATTTGTAGTCATCAATATACAGTCCTGTTTCGTTGTATTACAACTTATCAGTGCCGATAGACTAGCACCTTTAGTGTATCGTCTAGTGGTTAAAATGTTCTAGTGTTGCATGTATGATCGGATATTTAGGTGCCACAGGACTTATGAAGAAGAACCTGAAGTCCTACCTAACTAATATTCCTGGTGAACCAAGTGCAAAAGAGATTCAGACAATTGCACTTAAGGGAACAGCGAGGATACTAAAAAGAGCTCTCGGTTGGTTTCAATAAAAAAGCGGGGCAATGTTGGCAGCTGGTTTGACTGCCCCATACCCAGCATTACAATCCTCAAAGGAAGAAAAATAAAAATAAAAATAAAAAAAACCAGTCTGTGTAGTGCAGAGGCAAAAAACATACATCTCATTGTGGTGTCTTCATCTTTTCTCATTATTCAAGTTCATCTCCCACCGAGGGGAACCAAACAACAATAGGTTATATCTTTGATATAACTTTATTCTTGACTTTGTTTATTTTCTAATATTCTTTTCTTTTTTTTTTTTTTTTTTTTTTTTAGCATTTCTGAGAACTATCAAAAGTAAATATTGCAACATAACTTTTAACATCGATAACTTTTTTTCTACCTAAACAATTACAATCGACCATTATAACACTCATTGTAATGATCGACTATTTTACTTTCCGGTGTTTTCCAAAGAGATGTTACTTTCGCAAAAAGCACTCGTTTAGTTTCAACCACTACCAACAATTTTCCCTACTCTCTATCAGTGCCGAAATGTAAAGGGAAACTCCATGAACAAAACTTCTTTCCGAGAACTGCCTGTCTGTGGAACAGTGTTCCACTGGCCTACTTCTCGGCCTATTACAATATGGTATCCTTAAAAATCCAATGTAAACAAGAAGAAATCTGTTCCACTGGCCTGCTTCCCAGCTGACTGGAATATAGTCGTCTTCAAGTCCAATTTGATAGGGATGACAAAACCATGACCAGTATGCATTTTGTTGGATATATATATATATATATATATATATATATATATATATATATATATATATCTCATGGTAGACAATTGATGATCCCTTAAATAACACAAGGACTATTGTAAATTCAAGAAAACAAGTTCATAGGGCGATTGTAGGTAATTAAATGATTTACTGACTAAATAGTTTTTCAATGAACGATGAAAAATATAAAAATCAATTTTTTTTATAGTTCTAAAGGTTAAAAAACTTCCAAGGCTATATATATATATATATATATATATATATATATATATATATATATATATATATATATATATAGTCTTGGAAGTTTTTTAACCTTTAGAACTATATATATAATATATATATTAGTGGCTTGGCAAGATCACAGGGGAAACAACTCTGCCAGAGCAAAACTGAAGCTGCCTGCCAGGACACTATATATACAAATGTAGGCAAATTTGGGCGTATTTTATTTTGTTTGAAAATATAGGTTCTTTTTTTTCCAATTATCATAAAATTTTAACCATAGAATAGTATTATAATCTTCAAAAAGCCTGCACATTTTCATGTACTTTCATCTCATAGAAGCAAAGATATGAGCATTTCAATATTCAATTTGCCTACGAATATAAATATATCCATATATATATATATATATATATATATATATATATATATATATATATCACCTTTTTTGCCAATTTTATAGGCTCGAAATCTCAACAACTATTGATCAGAATTTAACAAATGAATGACAGCTCGTTGGAAAGGTATTGACCTGAATTATCTAGTGATCTATGTACTATTTGCCCAAGTCGTACATTAAAGAGATCATCTATCATTCAGAGCCTATGTTTGGCACTTTTTTACAGCTATAAAAAGTTTCGGTAAAAGTGCAGTATCTTTCCACCCACATAAAAATCCTTTAAAATTACCGCTATTAAAGGTTTTCGAGGGTGCTGAAAACGAAAATAACGTTTACAATTCTAGGAAACGAATAGTTTCCAAGATATGAAGAAATTATTGTTTCAAAAAGTGGGGGATCACCTATCTATATATGGGCAGGTGCATCTATCACTTCCCTGACTGTAGAAACATGCAAAGTTTAAATGTAATGTGAACAAGCGTCTCGTTGCTCAACTCACTATATAGCACCCTGTAGACATGATCCCAAATAGTAGCTCCTTACATCCAAGTGACAATATGCCTTGTTTGAGAATGAATACAAGTTAAAAAAAAAAAAAAGAGGTAGAGCCAATCAAATTACAGACATGTCATTTTATATTTTCACATTAATTAAAAATAATTTTGGAATATTTGCTTTCAGGATTAAATTTCGGGGACAATTGCACTGATTCTACAGAATGCCAACTAAAAAATCTGACCTGTTTGGAGAATATTTGCCAATGTGAATCTGGATTTTATTTTAAACTAAAAAGTAGCTGCCTTTCCCGTGAGTAAACTTTCATTTATTTTCTTTTAATGAAATTGATTTCTGCAGCATTTCTGCGTCATTCAGATATGTACATTTATTAATAGTTTGTCTTTTTTTTTATGTTTCTGACAAAGGGGGGAGAATTGCTGTTTTCTGGGCCAGAATCTATCAATATAACGATTATCGTTGACTATTTTTTTTTTTTTTTTACTTTGAAATGATATTTCTTAGCTGCTTAGAAGAAGTGGCTTTATGCCGTGTCTGGAGCGATTTCCATAAAAATTATTTGACTTGAAAATGACCATAATTTTTCTTTCTTCTTCTGTGTACTTAAAAACTAAACGGAAATTATTGCCCATCTGTAGAAATACAATACAATGGGGTTGCTTCCCAACTGACTACAATATAATTGCTTTCAAGTCGAATGTTAACAAATTATTGTCAAGCTGTTTGCCTAAATAATCGAATTTTAACCATTCCACCCATCGTTGTCAATCCATTTAAAAACGCCATTCTTCACCAATCGAAAATCTTATTAACTCCTATCATTGAGAGACTTTTGGGCCTTGATAAGCAGTGATACATTATCAAAAATCCTAAAGAAGGCCAGAGGATGAGTTGGCCAAAACGTGGTGAAGCAACAACAACTATGTAGATGAGGATAATCATTTGCAAATGAATGAATACATAAATTATGGAACCTCATTTTAAAAGATTCCAAAAACAAAGCAAAAAATATGTAAAATATAATTCAAAGGTTCAAAAACAAAGCAAAAAATATATTTGGTACGAACCCAACAATGGAAGATTACATAAGAACACAAAATTGGATTTATAAGACCATAAGATCAAATCTTGATCACCTTTTGGAGTCCGTGGTACAGTGTAGGGTTGGATCAAATACTGACTTTTAACAATTGAAATACAAATACAAATACTTTTATTCCTCAATCTCAAAATACAAATAAAAATACAATAACTGATTTAAACAAAAACAAATATAAGTACTTTTTTTTTCAAAGTAATAAAGAAATCTGAAAATATGCAAAAAAAAAAGAAGAAAAAGGGGAAAAAATATTTCCTTCCAAATTTGACATCTACATTACATTCTATATCATGTCCTCATTGCATTTTATTATCATTAGAGCTCTGAAAGTTTCCTTCTCTCTCTCTCTCTCTCTCTCTCTCTCTCTCTCTCTCTCTCTCTCTCTCTCTCTCAAATATAAATACAAATACAAAATACTATTTTCCTGGATGCCATAATACAAATACAAATTACTTTTTCTTGTGATGTTAAAATACAAATACAATTACATTAAAATTGTATTTAAATACAATTGAAATACAAATACAATTGTATTTGATCCAACCCTAGTACAGTGGATAGAGATGTTGAGTTTCTACGGTTCCAGGTGAGCCCACTCTGTCGGCTAGGACTGTAGAATACAACAAGTGCACCTCTGTAGAGGGTAAGACCCCTCGCCCCTAGTGAGGTCGCCTGTTGGCTATAGGTGCCGACCCATAAGGCATCAGGACGGAATCTTAGTGGGTGAGCAGTCATTGATCTGGCAACAGAATGGTCATTGACTTGCAACACACCACTTTGGCCCTTACTTGGTTTGCCGGGTGGTCGGAGGGGCCCAATCTGATCAATTGATTTGTCCTGACATGTCCTAGTTCATATATAGTTATTTTTCTCTCAACTGTATTATTCGATCTGCTCTTGTGGAATACTTCCCAACCTTTTATATTATATGAGCTAGAAGACGGAGACTGGGGGTCAATTGTGTTGAGAGAAAGAACTAATGATTCCTGTTAGATTATTGAGCAAAACAAAACTCAAAATTTGGCAGACGATCGGATTTTTTCTTGGCAAAAATATACATTGTGTCCCGGTCTCAGCCAATGCGAATGGGTTACCCCCACCCTTGGTTCATTCCTAACCGTAGTTGGACTCTGTGGTGGATTGTGGAGCGTAGGATCAATGAAAATCAAAACTAAATCATGGCTTTCTGTTTTAAAAAATCCAAAAGATATTTATCCGATTCAGATTCTGAAACCGACTTAGACTTCCCAAAAGTTATTATTGAATCACTAGATGAAATTAAATGGGACAAATTATCTCCCTTTTTTGACTCTCCAACAATACAATGTATCTACAGAGTGTTTGTTGCGTTGTTATCTCTAATAAGGGATTAGAAGAGATGACGTATATTATATATTTGTTGTATCATAAAGGAGACGAATCATAAAGGGGATGGTGTGTGATTATCTTATCAGCTTTAACGTCATGGTCCAGTCTATTAAATGATATGTTCATATGCCATTGTGTGTGTGTGTGTGTGTGGTACATGTATTTTTCAACATACCTTTTGCGTCTTTGATGATGGTCCATCTGGAATCATCTCGTCTTGGAGGGGAAACTTGGTACCTGTTTTGGACGAAGATTCAATCACTCCAAGACAAGGAATTGGTTTTATGGTTTATTTCACTTTCCAGATGTCTCACAGAAGATGGAAAGTGAATCTCTGGCTTGCGTGGTTTCTTCTTCTAGGTCTTATTTCTATACACGTCAGCATCCCCCCCCCCATCAGTGAAGGGGAGGAGACAACGGTGAAGCCGTCTGTCCTGTTCTAAGTCTAAACCAACTTTCCACGATTCAGCTAACCTGATCACATGACTCACACACAATCCAATCAGCTGATCTTAACTTCCAGTCAACGTGTCTCAATATAATTTACACACCTCCCCCTCTCTTGATCCATTCTCTAACATTCCATCTATCCTTATTTTCAAAAAATGTACGCATTTTTAAATTCTAGGACATTTTTTTTATATCTACACAACCACAAGGCTAAGAAAGATCAGGCTAAAAAAAAAACTCCTTTAGTCAGCCCTTTCCAACTGACTTCACAACTATTATTATTTATTTTATTTTATTTTTTTTTTTTAGATCAGACCCTCTCTGATCTTCTTGGCATTTATTTTTTGGGTGTAGGGTATTCCTCCCCAGATCCACGTCAGCTGCTTTATCCAGCCACCCATATGCCGTAAAGTAGAGGTCTCACTTTACCTCTTTCGAAATTGACGACTCCTTTCGTCCCAAAAGTACCCTGATTGTATCCTTTGCCCAGTTGTTCTATTAAGTATGGCTTTGTTTTCATTTTGTAACTATCTTACCTTTTCTGAGACATCTCAAAGCTCATAATTAATCTTCGTGGTTGGCTTCCAAAGTTTTAAGATATACCTTTTTTTATCACACTGATTCACTTGGATTTCCTTGCTTGGACTCTTGGAATTTTGATGAAGATTTAGAAAATATCACGCTTAACTAACCCCTTTGCGCCAAAATACCTATTTGTGCACTAAATTCTATCTATGAGCCGATTTCTTTGATTTCTATTTTTTATCATCAGAGCGTTCAAGATTCAGCAGAGATATCCCGCATTCATGCATCTCTAAAAAAAAAAATATAAGGTTATATCTTCTTACGTACCTACGGTATATTTTACTTTTCTCTCACCTCATTAAGCTATATGTGATTTGCCTACAGTACTGCCTCTCATAGGTCCCTGGTACCCTTAAGGATTCTTGTATCCTCTCCACGCTAATTAATTAAGTCAAGTCTTACCTCCTGCTTGGAATTGTCATGTGCGACCAGCTTTTTTTTCAAGCACTTAATTACCACAAGGTCCATCTTATTCTCCTATGGGGCGTCTCTAATGCTTTCCCGGTAAGTTACTCTTCTTGTGAAAAATATTTATGAACACACAAAAAACAATTATTAAAAAAGAAAATCTCTCTTTTGGTTTATCACATCTGTAAAAACTTCTCAAAAATACCCGCTTACGTAATTTCTATTTTGGTCCCCTCTCTAAAATTCTAATTTATTCTAAGCCAACCATTTCCAGTATCATCTTATTTTTTCCTAAATCATTTCAATTCTGATGTATATACCTAATAATGACTACGCATCCGGAGAAAAATCCCATGTGTAAAAAAAACGACACAAAAAAATTCTACAACCATTTCGAAAATTAGAATAAATATCAACTGAACCTTTGACTCTTTCAAAACTTAAGAACTAGTTGACCCCTTATTCAACCCAGTAGTATGTCTTTTTTTATTATTTCTTACACTGCTTAAATCTTATTTCTTTCTCCTTTTTCCAATTTTATTATTATTATTACTACCATTATTACTTTATTAACATCTTCTTACTTTTTAAATTTTTCATTATTTCAATAAACCCCACAAGGAAGGCAAAAATTCATCCTTCCTCCATTCTGCGAAAAAAAAAACATGTCATGAACAAGAAAATCCCGCACAATACTGATTCGAGAAAACATCAATTATATAAAAAATAAAATCTTATAAGCATTCACAAAGTCTCATCTCACCAATAATAAAACTCCAAATAACAAAACACAGTTTCGTGGAAACCCAATTTTGTCCATGTCATCAATTCTGAGGTCATGTACATCACCTTTACCACCTCACAGAATATCCAAAATAAAAAAATAAAAAATCACAGTCGTTTACAAAAATTACATAGACATTTACAATTAAAATACATAGTCGTTTCCAAAATCAAAAAAAAAAATGACTCACTTATAAACTTCCAGACAATCCTTCACAAAACAAAAATTCAAATCGATGAAACTAAAATTGTCCATGTCAACCAACTCTAGGGTTTTTTGGGTTGGGAAAAAAAATCACATTTTACTTATCCGAGTGATTATTATTATGACCTCTTCTGCCATTTCCTAAAAAACAACATTTTAACATTTCATAAAACAGTTTACACCAGTTTACATACATTTTAACATTTCATAAAACAGTTTACTCTGGTTTACATACAATTTCCACATCAGAAAAAAAAAATCCCTAAGAAAAAAAAAGTACAATTAGATAAAAAAAAATTCACTTAGCAGAACCTGCCCTTTGTTTCTTCACAAGAAAACACCGAGTTTTACGGTCTAAAAATTGCAACATTTTAATATTTATAATTATAATTGCGTAACTTCTAACTCATAACAAACGTTTTTGATTGACGTCTCTCTGGTAATGTGAAAGGTCCCCATTTCACCCACACTCTGTAACTAAAGTTCATATGTTCTTTTTTTTTTTTTTTTTTTTTTTTTTACATGTTGGCTGTATATTCAAAATCAACAATTTATTATCAGTATGTCGATCGATATATCTTTTTTTTTCAATTTCTTCTATTTCTTTTTTCTACACTGTAACATCCTCCTTTCTTTCTTTTTATTTTACATATTGGCTGTAATAATATTTTTTTCTTCTGTGTTTTCAATTTTCATATTCATTCGTTATCTGTATGTCGATCGAGCTATCTTTTTTTTCTCTCTTATTTCTTCTTAATTTAGCATATAAATCTATCTATACATAATTTTAATGTGTCTATTTTTTTTTTTTCGTTGCGTCTATATTTTTTTTTTTTTTTCACCGTGTTTTTTTTTTTAATGAACCCTACATTCTTTTTGGGTTTTTTTTTATTTAATTTTCATTATCTTTTCATCTTTTATGTCTAGTGTACAATATTTTTTTTTTTCGTTGTGTCTATATTTTTTTATGGTAAGCAACAGGTTCGATTTTTTTTTCACACTCTGGTTCAAGAACGGCACCAAATTGAGCGTTTGTTGTATTGTTATCTCTAATAAGGGTCACCAAAATTGTATCATAAAGGGAATCGAATCATAAAGGGGATCGTGTGTGATCGTCTAGTTGTTCTGTTTATTTGTTCATATGCCATTGTGTGTGTGTGTGTGGTACATATATTTTCAGACATACCTTCTGCGTCGTCGATGTTGGTCCATCTGGAAACGTCTCGTCTTGGGAGGGGAGACTGGTACTTGTTTTAGACGAATATTCATTCACTCCAACACGATGAATTGGTTTTATAGTTTTTATTTCACTTTCCAGATGTCTTGCAGAATGATGGAAAGTTAATCTGGCTTGTGTGGTTACTCTTGGTCTCATTTCTACACATGTCAGCGTCACCCCCCCCCTCC
>NC_136509.1:15047020-15149520 GCF_053919585.1 Euprymna scolopes | reverse complement strand
ACTACGATGTTGTCCTATTGACTACCATACACTCATTAACTCTTATCCTTGAGTGGCCTCTGAACCTTGATAAGTGGTAATTTTTTTGTAAAAAAAAAAAATTTTTCTAAAATAAGCGCATTTCATGTTAAACACAAGAATAAGATTAAAGATTTCATGCAAGAAAAAAAATATGAATCATTATAAAATTAATTTGTTTTTGTTAAAAAATAAGATTTGAAATTATTTGTGCAGCATGTATGAGTGAGGGGAATATAAAATTGTAAGGGGAAAACAGTATATGAGTCTTGTTATGCATGTGTGCATGTGTGTGAAGGGCAGATATCAAATTTAGTTTTAGAGAATTTCTGGGAAGCATACAGGTTTTAAAAGTCTCAACAACCAATAAGTAAAAAAATATTTCCAAATGTCATGGGGGCTCTGCTATTTTCGTAATATATTTGCATTTAAAATATGCCATTCTTTCAAATCATTTCCTTTTTGTTGCGAAAAGTGGTGTGACACAAATATGAAGAAATAAATGGATGAAAACGATTCTATAGAGATCAACAATATGAACAATGTATTTAACAATTTTACAGCTAAAGGAATTATGTATGAGAAGGGATTGTCTGTCACTAAATCTTCTTTCTTAGAACTGCACGCCTGTGGAACTCTCTTCTGTTTGCCTGCTTTCCAGCTGACTACAATCTGATTGTCTTCAAGTCCAACATAAACAAGTTCTTGATGAACCGTCCCCCTAAGTAATCCAATTTACAAAATTTCCCCTACTTATGTTTACTACACTATAATCACAATGACTAATGAATACCCATTAACTTTTATCCTCGAGTGGTCTCCGGGCCTTGATAAGTGGTGATTAACATGTAGAAAGAAAAAAAAAGAAGCCAATTTTGGTAGCATCATCCATTTTGAATTTCTATTTAATATACATCATTTGATCTATGCAGGAGTAGCTAATCCTGCTTCTATCTCTCTCACCAAGGACAGATAAATCATGCTTCATAATGTTTCTAGGCAAGGGAGATAATTGTAGGATACAAATAGTTATTTACCTTTGTCTATCTAGCAACTTTATAGGCCAAAAAAAAATTTGGTAAAGTTTATATATATTTTACTTACAAAATATTCAAGTCACGCTAATATTAAACAGAAAAATGATTTTTCTCCATTTTTAAAATGCTCAATATTATCAATCTGTAAAAATGCTATTAAAAAGAAAATAACCAAAATTTTTCAAAAAATTAACTCTTCTATTGACTATCAAATACAAAAGATTAAAATTCCTATTTTTACAATTTCAGAACATGATATGTTTGATTTTTGCAATGAGACTGCAGAATGCCTTGGTGACAATGTGCAGTGCAAAGAGAATAACTGCACATGCAAAGACAAATATTATTACCAGAATGGTTCTTGCTATGAAAGTAAGTGATATGAACATTTGTTTAGATGGTTTTCTTTTTCTTTTAAAATAGACAAATGGGAAAGGAGCGTCTAGAAATATGGGGAAGGGGGTATATGAAATGATTTAAGTATAAATAAAGAAAGATAAAGAATCTTTGATGATTTTCTTTTTCAACATAGTCCAACTCAAGGGCTGAAACTGTCTTTTAATTCTGATAGTGCTGAAATGTCAAAATAAAAAGACATTTTTTTTAAAGCCTTTCTAACAGATTATTTTTTAATAATTTAAATTGGATGTAATTTCCATAGTATGTATATCCCACCGCCTCACCATGCATCTTATGAACTCTAGCTCATATTTGATGAAATAGACAGCACTCAGTTAACTAAAGGCTGATCAGCATAATCACGTTTGACACACCAGTTCCAATCAGATCACCAACGTTAAGCAACGATGAGCCTGGTTAGTAACAGATGGGTGACCATTTGGAACTTCCAGGTGCTGTATGTGCTCTCCACTTATCTCGGCATTTTTTCCAGTTGTCCTGGACTCCAGCAGTGCTGATTCAGGAGAGGTGGGGTTGGAGATTGCGCAACCCTTGCCATACAATTACATGTGCAGCTGCCCCTGTAAGGGGTATCCTTTGTCTTTCGATACTGAACAGAGGCATTGTTGTGATTGGCTGTGGTTATAAATATTTCTTCAGAGGAAAACAATAGAGAAAAGTTTCACGGAAATCTGGAAAATAAAAAGATTAAAATCAGTTCTGGCAAATCTGCTTTGAATTTTGTTGTCATCACATGAAAATCTAGAATAACGTAACAAATATACATCATCAGATATCAGATGTAGTTTTTTAAAATTTTGAGATGCATACGGGTTTTAAGGAATGCAATATCTCAACAACCAAATGTTTCTAAATGTCATGCTATTTTCATAATATCTATATTCCTATTAATTTGCTAGTATAAGTATATATTGATTGAAATTAATATTATAGGAATTAGAAACTTAGTGCTGTTCTTTATAATGTTCTTTTGTTGTGAAGGTGCTTGTAAGTGATAAGACACAAATATGAAGAAATAAATGGATGAAAACGATTCTATGGCGATCAACAATGCACAATAATTTATCTAACAATTTTACAACTGAAGAAATTATTATGAATGATGAGGGATTAATCATCTGTCTCTAAGCCAATATCGGTAACATTATCCATTTTGAATTTCTCTAATTATTAGTCATCATTAGAGCTATGACAAGAGAATATCCTTTTCGTTGTTTGGACTCTTGAGTATATATCCGACACAGACACAGTTAATCAATTAAGAATCACGTCACTCTATTTAAAAGCATATAAGATATTAACTGATATATACTCAAGAGTCAAAATAATGAAAAGAATATTCTCTTGTCATAGCCCTAGTCATCACCTCATCTATGCAGGGGAACCTAATTTTGGTAGCATCGTCCATTTTGAATTTATATTTGTTGTGCGTCAACTGGTCTATGCAGGATGCAGGAGTAAATAATCCCGCCCACATCTCTCCTTACAAGAGCAGATTAATCATGCTTCAAAAAGTCTCTTGGCAAGGGAGATAATTTTAGGAAACCATAGTTATCTCCCTTTACCGTAAATATTCTACATAGATTTATTTGTTAATCTTACAACTTTATAGGCCAATCTTGAGAATGTTTATATTTAGACACACACAGAATATTAAAGAGAAATGTGTTGGAAATCTAAAAAATATTTTTCTTTATCTTTAAGAGAGACTCAATATTAATGATCTGTAAAAATGTTATTAAATAATTTTTTTTTAAAAATGACCAAAATTTTTCCAAAAATTAACTCTTATATTGAGTACCAAATACAAAAGATTGAAATTCCTATTTTTACAATTTCAGAAAAGGATATATTTGATTTTTGCAACGAGACTGCAGAATGCCTTGGTGACAATGTGCAGTGCAAAGAGAATAACTGCACATGCAAAGACAAATATTATTACTGGAATGGTTCTTGCTATGAAAGTAAGTAATATGAACATTTGTTTAGATGGTTTTCTTTTTTTATTAAAATAGACAAATGGGAGTGGAGCACCACAGCCTTAATTTTGTAGATCCCATAAAAAAAAAAAAGTTTTGTTCCTTGGGTTTGTATTACTGTACACATAGATTCGAAAAAGTTGTCAAAAAACAAATATATAACAAATAAATGTTATCAAAGGCAAGATAAGTTACTTTTCTACCTAACTGGATATATTTTTTTGTGTTTTTATTCAATGTAACATGTTTATTCAGCTCGAAAAACATACAGTGTTTACCGATGTATTAGAAAATTCAAAATGGTGCCTAACACTCTCTTTAATATGGTAAGTTTGGGAAAAGGTGTTATAAATAATAAACTAGACAAAATACTATTAAAAAAACACCGAATATATGTCAACTTATGTCACGGTAACATATGATGAGCGAATTTCTAACGGCATTTTGTCTAGTTTATTATTCATAACATCTTTTCCTGAACTTACCGTGTTAAAGAGAGTGTCGGTCGCCATTTTGAATTTTCTAATACATCGGTAAACACTGTATGCTTTTCGATCTGAATAAACATGTTACATTGAATAAAAACACGAAAAATATATCCAGTTAGGTAGAAAAGTAACTTACCTTGCCTTTGATAACATTTATTTGTTATATATTTGTTTTTTGACAACTTTTTCGAATCTATGTGTGCAGTAATACAAACCCAAAAACAATTACTCACTATTATTTGTTAAAAAAAATTGACCCTACAAATATCATTTTTGTTGGTCATTTTACGTAAATAGTTGAAAAAAAAAGTTTCATTAAAAAAAAATAATTACTATTATTTGTTACAAAAAAATGATCCTACAAATATCATTTTTGGGTACTTGTACATTTAACGAACCAGATGTAACTCAGCATTTGCTCGGCTTTGTCCGGCACATGACGTCAACAGCTGGATAAAACTGAGCGTTGCCGATAAAATAAAAACAACGCTACAACAAAATAACTGTAAAATGAAATTGTAAAATGTAGAAACATCCAAAAATAAATAAGTAAAAAGCTAAAACCTACCGTTCATTCATGTGTTTTTGGTGCAAGTCTATAAATGGGCCACAACTAATCTTTTTTACTATAAAAATTTGAAAAAAATCTGTATAATGTACGTACTTGTTACTGCATGAAAATGTCATATTCCAAAAATCACGTAAATCGATCAAGTAATTTTTTTTTTATTTAAGAAAATCAAATATTATCGGATGATTCACTGAAGAAAAAGCCAAGCACCATCTTGTTTGAGAGATAACGCAACTAACGACCCCTGGTGGAAATATGGGTCAACAAGGGCAATACATGCAGACCATCGAATATTTTATGAATCAAGTACTTTTTTTTTTTTAAGAAAATCAAATTTTACTATTTTTAGGGATAATAAATAAATAAATTGACTTCTTTTAATAAAGAGAATGTGGAAAACACTAGACTTTAATAAGCGAAGTAAAGTACTTCTGTTTTTTGGGTTTTTTTTGAAGAAAAAACAAATTTTACGATTTTTAGGGATAAGAGAATGTGTCTTTTAATAAAGATAATACGGAGGGCAGACCATCGACTATTTTTTTATTTTTTTTTTTTAATGTCGAAAACTCTTTTTGGGTTTGTATTACTGTACACATAGATTCGAAAAAGTTGTCAAAAAACAAATATATAATAAATAAATGTTATCAAAGACAAGATAAATTACTTTTCTACCTAACTGGATAATTTTCTAGCGTTTTTATTTAATGTAACATGTTTATTCAGCTCGAAAAACATACAGTGTTTACCGATGTATTGGAAAATTTAAAATGGCGCCCGACTCTCTCTTTCACACGGTAAGTTTGGGAAAAGGGGTTATAAATAAAAAGAACTGGACAAAATACAGTTAGAAAGTCGCTCAATATGTTACCGTGACATAGGCTGACATATATTCGGTGGGTTTTTAACAGTATTTTGTATATTTTTTATTTTTAACTAATTTTCCCAAACATACCGGGTTCAACAGAGAAGCCGGCGCAATTTTAAATTTTCCAATACATCGGTAAATACTGTATGTGTTTCGAACTGAATAAACATGTTACATTGAATAAAAACACTAAAAAATCATTCAGTTAAGTAGAAAAGTAACTTATCTTGCCTTTGATAACATTTTTTTTTTTTTTGACAACTTTTTCAAATCTATGTGTACAGTAATACAAACTCAAAGACACATTCTCTTTATTAAAAGAAGCCAATTTATTTATTCATTATCCCTAGAAATCGTAAAAATTGATTTTCTTAAAAAAAAAAATAAAAATAATAAAAAGTACTTTATTGATAAAATATTCGATGGTCTGCATGTACTGCCCTTGTTGACCCATATCTCCGCCAGGGGTCGTTAGTTGCGTTATCTCTCAAACAAGATGGTGCTTGGCTTTTTCTTCGATGAATCGTCCGATAATACTTGATTTTCTTAAATAAAAAAAAACTACTTGATCGATTTACGTGATTTTTGGAATATGACATTTGCATGCAGTAACAAGTACGTACATTATAAAGATTTTTTTCAGATTTTTATAGTAAAAAAAGATTACTTGTGGCCCATTTATAGACTTGCACCTTATTTTTTTATTAGTATTATTGTTTGAAATTGTTTTGTTTGCAAAATAAATACATATAAAACATTTTTTGTAAACAAATAATCGTAATTTTTTTTAATGAAACGTTTATTTATTTTTGTTTCAACTATTTACGTAAAAAATAACCAACAAAAATGGGTACTTGTGCATTTAACGAACCAACAGTTTTATCCGGCTGTTGACGTTATGCGTCGGACAAAGCCGAGCAAATGCTGAGTTACGTCTGGTTCGTTAAATGCACAAGTACCAACATAAATGTTATATTACATGCAAAGATATTGTTATAAAGTTTATATTACATACAAATGTATTACCATAAAGATCAATAATTTTATTGAATGAACTTAAGGGTCAATTGATTATGGATGTTTATTTGTCTTTCAGAACGAATACTATTTGAATATTGCACTGATGCAAGACAATGCGTTATTGAGAACTCGCAATGCAAAATGAATGAATGTAATTGCAAAGACAACTATTATGATCTGAATGGTTACTGCCATGAAAGTAAGTGATAATAATATTTTTAATGGAATGTTTTAGCATAACTTTATGCTAAGCATATTTTTATGTAAGCATCATATTATAATGTAGCTGTGGTACTTTGAGAATAATTTGGATTTATGTTTGGAGAGGTATTGTTCTCAGATCTCACCGACTTTGTCCGTTTTTTAATAGATTTATTTGTTGTGTTACTGTTGTTGTCTTCTTCTTTTTCTTCTTCTTCTTCTTCTTCTTCTTCTTCTTATTATTATTATTATTATTATTATTATTATTATTATTAAAATGATGATGATGAATGTGCCAATCAACAACTTTTTATTTCTTCCGGCCAGGTGCATGTCTCTGTCAAGGAAGTTTTATTTCTAACCAGGAGTCATTTCTGATACACCAGATCCGATATTCAGCGCAAAGTCTAAACATTTTTCCTTTAAGTTACTACTTTGCTAACTATATCCTCATGTAAGCATCATATTTTAATGTAGCTTTCGTGGTCTGGGGATAATTTAAACGTATATTTTGAAAGATTCTGTTCACGGATCTTACTGTTATTTTCTGTTTTTAATAGATTAATTCCTTGTGTTACTATCATGTCCTTCTTCTTTTTCCTTTCTGATGATGGTGATGCTGATGATAGCGATGCTAATGATATGTAGTAGTCTGTACAAATCTTTCGCTATGCGTGTGCTGCTTTCTGAGAGGGCCTTTCACTTGGCAGAATTATGGTGTGTCCACATCTGTTTTGTTGCGTTTGGGTTTCTATGATTACATAGGTATTAATATAAAAATGTAAAATTGTTGCCGCAACAACAAATAAAAATATTAAATGATCACAAATGTTTATTTGTTTTTCAGAACATAAACTATCTGAACCCTGCAACAAGACAAAACAATGTCTTGGTGAGAACACGCAATGCGAACAGGGTAGTTGTATTTGCGAAGACAAATATTATCGTCAGAATAACTCCTGCTTTGAAAGTAAGTGAAAACAATTGTTTTTAATTGAAAGTTTTAGGTTTATGCTTCATGTCATGTTTATCCTTATCTAAACATGTTACTATAATGTAGTTTCGGTGTTCTGCATATAATTTGGGTGTTTGCTTCTTTTTGTTTTTACATAATAATCACCACTTAGGATTAAGGCCCGAAAGCCACTCGAGGATAAAGATTAATAAGTGTACAGTATTCACGGGACAACAGCGTATTAATAGTTAGTGGTGGAAATAGAATAGAAATAGATTATTTAGGGAGAAGGGGGCTCAACAAGAACTTGCTTAGATTGGGCTTGAAGACGACCATATTGTAGTCAGCTGGAAAGCAGGCCAGTGCGATAGTTCCACAGGCGGGCAGTTCAAGGAAATAAGCTTTGTTCATAGAAATTTGCATTTAGATTTAGGCACAGATAGAGATTGGAGGAAATGCTGATATTTGTAGCTAGACAAGTAGTTTTTGTGAAGGTTTGACCGGGGGGGGGGTATCATAGATTGAAGCTCAGACGAGCACGTATTATGAGAATAACGATAGAGCAGAGATAGGCCCGCAATGTCTCTTCTGTGAGAAAGAGGTTGCAGGGAAGAAAAAAGGACATCGCCTACTAGGTTTCGAAGCTGGTTCTGAAATTTGTCAAGGCAGGATAGGAGGCTCTGAGCTGATCTCACCCAGATATGGCAAGAGTATTCAATTTTAGGATGTATCTGGCTCTTTTACGGGTCAAGGATTATATGTTTTATGAGATTTTGCTCATAGATATCGGTGATTTTTTTTTTTGTGTGTTTTTTAAAGATTTTGATGAAAGCAATGGTAGTAATAATCTGGCATTTTCTTCTTATTATCATGCAGAGAAAATGACTACGTCAAAGTGGTATGAGATGTAAAAGCTGCAGTCAGCGAGCTTGACATGGTTTTTGTTGTAGGAAAGTACTGTATCATGCTCTGTTGTTTTTGCTATTGTGATGGTGGTAGTATTTTTGTTATGTTATTTTAGTCTTGCTATTATATTATTGTTTTTGTTATGTTATACTATATTATGTTGTGTTGGTGTTGTGTTATGCTGTGTTATGTTGGTGATGTTGTGTCGATTGCTTGATGAGTCTTTGACTAGCATAATGGCAAATGGAACTCGTGGGGATAATTTGAAAGCCGTCCATATTTTTGTGATAATTTCAAAAAGAATGTTGCTTATGGCCACAGTGTTAGTTTGAATGAGCGATAAGAAATATGCAGATGATGCTAATTTGTAGGGATGTTAAACTTTTGATGTTATGTTGATAAATTGGTAGTCCAATTAGCACACTGTTCAATGTAACAGATGCTACCATGGTATGAAACCTGGGTCGGTATCTGTTCTTAATGAAATATGGTTGTTCACAATTGCTCTAACAAGGTCTACAGAATAAACTGAATGAAATCTCTAAAATCTTTAATGTTTGGTGAATCAGTTGTTTAGACAGTATGATCATTTCAGTTGGTTCAAGAGTAGAACATTTTCTGATTGAACCTACATTGTACCTATGTAGTATGTGCAACCGTGCATTCTCCTATTCACTAGACAATAATCGCCCTCCCTAATGTTGCGTGCTGTGGTCTTGTCTTTCATCTTCCCTTTTGCACGTCTCGTCATCTCTCACATTGGCAGTTGCCGAGGAAGCGCACACAGGTTCACAAGTTTTCAAAAACAAACAACTCAAAACACAAACTCGAAGGAAACAAAAACTCCAACATATTCTCTATATATTGGTTGGGTCCTGCATGCGTGTGTAACACCATCGTAGGAAAACATTCTCTAAGTGCTAAGGTCCACATCTATGTTTTCTGCTGAGGCTGTGTTCGTCAGTTGCCGTCAGCACATCTCGATCTCCTCTTAGTCACAATTTGCATTCAACTGTCCACTGTTTTGAATTGCAAAACTGTCCTGAACCATCGCAAGCTCAATACTGTCTATAAACTGTCATACAGTCTGTAAACTAACTCTAAATATGTCTATTGTCTGATCTTTTGTCCCTGTTACTGCCTCACCTTTAAAACAATTCTATTTTAGCTGCCTTTGTGTATCTTGGTGAACAATTTTCTATACTATTTTTCTGCTGATAAACTGATTTCCTATTTTTCATTTACTTTGGGGTACGTCGAGAGAGTATCACAGGTATACAGAAAAGCAATGATCCTCGAGATATTCTCCGATGCCATACTATCCAAACAATTATGTGCTAGATCAGTTGGTTTTATTGTTTCTAAAGGGAGGGGTTAACCATGTTGTCTAGATATTTTTTCAAGTAACAGACAATATAAACATAAATGTATTTATAATAATTTATATGAATTATAAAAACTAAAAAAAGACAAGTAAACGAGAGTTGTCATCTACCTTAAGTCATGGTTTTTCTTGGGTTGATCGTGTCTTCTATTTTCTTTTGTTCTGGATGTGGTTAGGAACCATTCCAGGTTGCTTCTTTTGTGTTGAAGATAATTAGGGCATGGCTATTTTGGTGATGATCTTCAGAGTTGATACTGCATCTTTTTCCATGGATTCGATACACGATTCTAAGGAACAAAACGTCTCATCAAAAATCGAGAAAAACACACAAAAATGCGTTTGGGTTTTTATAGTCTGCACGAGTGTTACATTAAAATCTTTTGAAATCAGTATTATATTAGGTACAATATAATATTCGAGAGAGGATTGTGTCTGTTATAATAAATACGAAATCTGCATGAATTAAAATATATTTAAGCATATTTTACGAATGGGCGAGGCCGGTTGTGTCCCATTAGTCATTAATACAAGCCATGGAGAATTAAGATCTAAACAAAAACAAAAAAAAGAAAACGAATAAAAGCAATCAGGAGAATCGTTTTTGGCATCAGAAAATAGGAACAATTTTTTTCAATTCCTAATTCCGATTCAGATTAATCGCCCTAACACTATTAGGTATTAATATAAAAATCAATTTTTGTCACAGCAAGAGATTAAAAAATTCTTCAAGTTCAATTAATTACGAATGTTTATTTGTCTTTCAGAACATAAACTGTTTGAATCCTGCACTGATGCAAGAGAATGTTTTGGTAAGAACATGCAATGCGAAAAGAATAAATGTAATTGCAAAGACAATTATTTTGATCTGAATGGTTCCTGCCATAAAAGTAAGTAATTACAATTTTTTTAAATGAATAGTTTTGCTATATGTTAAGTATATCCTTGTATAAGCATCGTATTATAATGTAACTTTAGTGTTCTGACAATGTTCACAGTTCTTCCTGACTTTCTTTCTTTTTTTTCTTCTTTTTTTACAAGGTGGTCACCACTTATCAAGGCCCGGAAGCCACTCGAGGATAAGGGCTATTGTGTGTGTGTACAGTACGTTAATGTTGAGATTTTGATAAAATGTCTACTTAAGGGGGCGGTTCATCAGGAATTTGTTTGTGTTGGACTTGAAAACATCCAAGTTGTAGTCAGGTGGGAAACAGACGGATGGAACAGAGTTCCACAGGCGTGCACTTCTAAGAAAGAAGCTTTGTTCATGGAATCTACGTTTTGGTTTTGGCACAGATAAAGAGTGGGGAAAATTTTTGAAAGTGGTTTCAGCTAGACGGGTGTTTTTCGTGAAAGATCGGCAAGGGGGGGACCAGGGATTGGAGCTCAGATGAGCACTTGCCATGGTAGTAATGATAAAACAAAGACAGGCTCGCAACATCTCTCCTGTGGGAGAGAGGTTGCAGGGAAGAGAAAAGGGTATCCCCTCACTAGGCCACGAAGCCTATTTTGTACTCTGTTAAGGCAGGATAGTGTTTTTAGCAGCTCCTGCCCAGATGTGGCAACAGTATTCCATCCTTGGACATACTTGGCTTTTATATAAGTAGAGAATTGCATCAGCAGTGAGATATCTTCTGGAGCGATAGAAGGATTCCACCATTTTTCCAGCGACCTTGGCAATGGACTTGATGTAATTGTTCCATTTCAGGTCAGGAGTGAAGGTCAAGCCTAGAAGCTTATCAAAACATGGAGCTTCCCCTAGTTGAGAGCCATCCATTTCAATTGATGCCAGATATGGATAAGAGTGTTGATGATGCAAAGATAGGAGCTTGGTTTTAGATGCATTAAAAGTAACCAGCCACCTCTTCCCCCACTGTATCACATGCTCAGGATCAGAAGAGAGAGAATCAGAGAGATCTTTGTCATTTACGGCCTTTTATGTGTTGCCATAGATGGTCGTGTCATCAGCATAGATGTCAACAAATGATTTAAGTATGTGTTTTGGAAGATCATTGATGTAGATCAGGAAGAGAGTTGGGCCCAGGATGGACCCCTGAGGTACTCCAGCATTAATACTGAGGGCCTCTGATTTCTGCCTATCAACCACTACTCTTATGAGCCTATCAGAGAGAAATGATTTAATGATCGAGAAAACATTTCCAGTTATACCGTAACTGGAAATCTTGTGAAGTAGACCCTTATGCCATACTTTATCGAAGGCTTTTGATATGTCAAAAGTAATTGCCCTAGAGAGGAAGCCTTTGTCAGAGATTCACTAATCCTATGAGATATAACCGTCAGCACATCTGCTGTAGATCTAGCAGAATGGAAACTATATATCTCCTATGTATCCATTCCAATTCATGTTTCCTGTGGATGTTAGGCCATATTATAAGGGGCGTTTCAAACGTAATGGCTCCTATTTTTTATTCCGTCCGAATGGATTGGAGGAGGTTGCAAATTTCATTGTTATGATAAGTGAACTTAGGCATTCATGACCTGAAAGTTTCAGCTCTCTGTTGCAGATATTGCCGGTGTGAGATTCTAAGAAAGCAATCCTTGTCATGGACGAGCATCGAAAGTGAAGCTGCGTCATTGAATTTCTGAAAAAAGTGCATTGAGAATGGTGGTGACTATGTAGAAAAATAATTTTATTGTACCACTTCCATCTGTGTAGCTCTTCAACTTTTTGAGTTTGAAAAATAGGAGGATTTACCTAGGCCCCAATTGAAATGAATTGTTCTCGTCTTTGAGGAAGTATGATGTCTTGAAAGCTTTTGGGACTGACCTTCAACCCTGATCTGAAATTAAACACGTATATCAAATCAGTTGCCAAGATCACTGAAAAAAATGGTTAGATCATTCTATCGCTCTAGTAAGTATCTCGCTGCCGATGCAATTCTCTATCTATATCTCTTTGTATAAGAGCCAAACACATCCTAAAATGGAGTACTGTTGCCAAAACTGAGCAGGAGTTTCTTGGCACACCCTATCCAGTTCAAAACCAGCTTTGAAACCTAGTAGGTGATGCCCGTTTCTTGTCTATGCAATCTCTTTCCTACAAAAGAGACATTACGCGTCTATCGCCATTTTCATGGCAAGTGTTCATCTGAGTTCCAATCTATGGTCTGTCCATGCCAAAATTTTACAAAAAATCACTCGACTAGCTACAACAACTATCAATTGTTTCCCCACTTTCTATCTATGCCTAAATCTAAACGCAGATTCCACAAACACAACTTCTTGTCTAGAACTGCCCCCTCATGCAACACTGTTCCATTTACCCACTTCCCGGCCAACTACAGTATGGTAGTCTTCAAGTCTAACATAAACAAGTTCTTGTTGAAATGTCCCTTTAATAATCAAATTGTACCTAACTTACACCATTAACAATTATTTCACTACCAATTTATATTCATTAATCGTTATCCTCGAGTAGCCTTCGGGCCTTGTAAAAAAAAAAAAAAGAAACAGATCAGCTAAAAAGTAGAATTATATTTTTCCAAAGTTTGATCTACAGATCTTTGAATTCTATCAGTTATTTTTTATCTTTTCAGAACATGGACTATTTCACTCCTGCACAGATACGAAGGAATGCCTTGGGAAATACGTAGAATGTGAAAAGAGGAATTGCTCTTGCGCTCACGAGACTTATTACAAAAACGGTTCCTGCCATCTAAGCAAGTTTTTTTAATTTGGAATTTTTAAAAGTTTTTTTTTTTTAAAACACGCATTGTGTTTCAGAATTTTTGAAATAAAGATTGGATTATTGGATTAGTCAGACTAATATTCTAATCTTGGGTGTTAATCTCACAATGTTTTAGTTGATGCAACCACCAACCTCCTTTTTTCTTTCTGTTGAACTCGGGAATCTGTCTGGAATTTCAAACAGAACCTTTTATTTAATCCATGGGGGTAACTTGCTCTCATTCCATTAAACATAACTGAATAATAGTCTTAAGTAATTCCTGATTGTATGTTTAGTATCGTCTGCACTGAGGATTGAATCTTCGATTTTCAGAAGACTGTCATTTAGATCCATCACTTAGCACTTTTATCCATTGTGCCATGGATTCTTGCAGATTCCATTTGAAATTTTGTATAGATTCCCACGTTTTACAGAAAGAGTAAAGACATACCTGAAGAAGTTTGTAGATTACATTGACCAGAACGTTTCAGCCGATGTAACCTCCGACCTTCCTCAAGTGTATTTTGTTGAACTCGGGAATCTTTTTATCGAACTTGGGAATCTGCACAGAACGCTGAATGGAAAATGGATCTTGGGTTTACTTTTGGCAGCAGCGTTAGTCTTGCTTCCCTTTTTTTTATCTTTACTCCTCACTTTCCAGGAGCAAGGTTTCTGACAAAGAGAGAATTGCTGTTTTCTAAGTCAGAATTGATTCCATCTAACACTCATCGTTGGAAGATTTTGACCTTGAAGTACTATTTTTTTAGCTCCTTACATTAAATGGCTTCATGCCTTGTTTAGAGTGATTTCCATAAAAACTTTAAAAATCCACAAGAGTAGCATGCCCCTGCTTTGTCAAACATATCTATTTACTAAAATCAAATTCAGGCAGAAGTCCAAAGCAATTTGCAGTTGTATTTTGGGTGTGTCACCTGCACTGAACATTCAACCTTCAACCTCCAGAAGAGTGTAACTTTAAAAGTGAATTTTATCAAGTATTTTATCCACAACACAGATCACTATATAATTCGAAGTATCGATCCTGATCCCAAAAATTCAGAAACATAATCCACTAAGAAGCATTTAATATTTAGAATTTAAATTTTGAAAAAACCAAAGATAAGTGCAAAAATTAATTTTAATAAAAATATCTTTTCATTAAAATTAAATTAAATTTTATTTTTTTTAATTTTTCAAATTTACTATTTAATATTTTTAATATTCTTTGTCAGGAAATATAGACAGTTCTTCTTTCGCGTCATGGTGGAGGGGGTAACACCTGGCACGTCCTAAGAGATTTGAAATTGAGGCTGAATGAAGTTTAAATGTCCAATAACAGTGTGAAGCGCCGGTCGTACGCATGTGTCAAATAATAATAATAGGAAATCCACTGCCTAAGAAGCACTTAATATTTAGAATTTAACATTTAATGCTTGAAAAGATCAGACCAATGTAAAAATTAATTTTGATAAACATATCTATTTACTAAAATTTAATTCAAATTTTTTTTTTTAAATTTTCAAATTTCTATTGTATTTTATTCACTGAAGTTTGCAAATTTTTATTTTTATTTATTTTTTTTAATGACAATTTAAAAATGTATATTTAACTTTTATTTTTATTTATTTTTTTTATTTTATTTTTTACCAGAACGGAGACCCACATCAGATTGCCAATTCAACAGCATGTGTCAAGTGTTAAGTCATTGCATAAATAAGAAATGCACGTGCATAGACGGCCATTACTTAGACAAGTTTACCTGTTTTTTGAGTAAGTCTCCTCTAAAAATTGTTCTCCTAAGTAACTTTAAGGGTGGCTTGAATCGACTACTGCGTTCAGCCATACTGCTGAAACTTAGACAAGGAAAAAGAAATTCATGGATGACGGTTGGTTGGTTGCTTTTGTTCTACGGCATATCAACCCTTTTCAGGTTATTTAATGCCGAATCCAAAGATTTTGAAGAAAACATTTTTTAATAGAATTTATTTGTTGTTTTCAAGTCGGTTTCTATTTAACCCATGGTTGGGGCCCAATCAGTTACTACCACTCTGGGTCAGAGTAGACCTGGGAGCAATGGCAATTAAAGGGTGGCTCAACACTCCCCAAAGCCTGCAAGCTGGGGCCTCACCACTGGATATAGTTTAAGGTCATATCCAGGACCATGGATGACGGTATTATACATATGTGTACATATGTATTTAGGTATCATTCTGTGTACTCTACTAGTATATAAAAATCACTTTGTGTATGTATGTACTTGATGTGTCTGAGAGTGTTCTTACATAGGTTTTGTATCGGTATGCATAAGTATTGAAAATCGATAATCAAAAAAATCTGATTAAAAAAGGAAGTCCAAATTTCACCCAAATAAACACTTTTATACAACCTAACATCACAAGTGCATTTTAGAAGCGTTATCACCACACAAGGAGAAAGGCCCAGCAAATAAAATCAACAGTAGCTTCTATGATAAGACGGAGGCATGTTTGAAGAGAATGTTTCTGTTTAGAGTATAACTGGACCATGATACTTGACTTTTGCATTTTAAATTTTAATTCAAGCCATTATATATAAAAAAAAATTTATAAAATAAACAGTAGGTTCTCTATACTGCAGTATAGACTACAATTAAAAATACCAACTTTGTTTTTGTGTATTTTTTTAAAGTTTTAGTGGACATAGAAACAGACAATTATCATTTCTTCACTAGATGGAGATAAATTATTTTTTACCAATTACAATTGTGATTTCTTATTTTGCAGAGGTTAAATATAAGGAGCCGTGCTTTTCTAATGATGGATGCAGCGGTGAAAATATGGTTTGTTCTTCACAAAAATGCAACTGTAAAGATGACTATGAATATAAAGATTCAATGTGCAAAAAAAGTAAGTAAAACATTTGAAGCCGTGACCAATGCAATTTTTAGTAACATTTTTTAGGCAATACGATATATTTATTTTTTGTAATCATCGCTAGGAGATATGTGGGTAGTAGTGCTGTGTGAAGAGGAGCATTATCATGATGGAAGATGACTCCCTTTCTGTTGACTAAAGAAGGTCGTTTTTCGGTCAACACACGGGAGAATATTGCAGGAAAATATAAATAACGCTTTAATAATCTGAAAGAAAAAGTTATAAATTAATCGTGATATGTTTACGTAATAACAATATGCATTAAATAAATTATAATGGTTTATAATGGCTCTGCTGCTACAAACTGACAAAACCATTTTTTTCTTCTTTTACAAAATCTTTTGCACTGACCTCTTATTTATAGAGAAAATTACATAGAAGCAGTAAATAATGCAATATTTGTAATAGAGCATGGACGCACGTATGCGAAATAACATCACCAGTCAAGAAAAAGACTATAAAACGGAGAAAGAACACATTAGAGAAGACGATCACATTAGAGACGTGGATTACGTTCGAAATCACGTTAGAGATGTAGATGAGAGAGCACGTTATGTGGGTGACGTCAAGTTCTTTCCTATTCTTGTCTGCTTTGCGAGTGAGGTTATGTGTTGGGCAATGTTACATATTTAGTAACAATTTTATTAAAAAAAATTTCTATGTTTTTTATTATTTTTTAGTTTTTTATATTGTTTATATATTTTTTTCCATATTGTAGAACGGTCTTCCACTCTGATAATAATCATTGTGATACTCATTATTTTGCTTCTTTGTGTGCTGGGTTACATTTTGTGGAAGATCAAATTGTAAGTACTTTTGAATTATATTCCTTATTTTTTGAGATGAGGATTGATTATTCACATCGGATTATTCAGACTACTGTTCTCATCCTTAGTGTCATTTACTTTGGAAGTCCATTTCTAAAAGCTGTCCAACACATGCCTGTCTGTAAACGTATAAGGAGAGTAGAAAGTCAACCAAAGATTTACTTTCGGCAGTCTCAAAACTCTTGCTTCTATTATTTTGTCCTTTAGTCCTCACATTCCATGAGCGATATCTCTAATAAAAGGAGAAAATAGCTGTTTCCTGAGTCGGATTCTATTCCATCTAACACTTATCATTGACTAGTTATTGATCTTTAAGTAGTATTTTTAACTTCTTACATCAGGTGGCTTCATGCCTTGTCTGCAGCGATTGCCATAAAAAAAACTTTAAACTGATGTTGATGGTGGTGGTGATGATGATGGTGATGCAGCAGCAGCAACAGATTAATTAAGATAATTTCGTGCGTTTTAAATGGATGTTTGATGGGGAGCTGGTGTAGATACTAGTGATGGGACGATTCTAATATTTTTATTGATTCCGATACAATTACTGATTCCGATTCTTTATACATTTCTAAATATTTAACTATAAAATTGTTACTTTACCCTGATTAGCGTAAACGTAATGTACTTGCAATAACCCTTATCCCTGAGTGGCGTCCGGGCCTTGATAAGTGGTGATCACTGTGTAAAAAAAAAAAAAAAAAAAAAAACACATGTTAGATGTGCATGTATTTTTTCAAGCATAAAAATATATTTGTGGAGGAGTTGATCTATAATTTTACTGGAAGTTTTGAAGTATTTAGTATTTTATCATTTCTATCAGCAGTGGAAAATTCTGTTTTAAACAAAATCAAATGAAAAAGACAATTGCATTTATCATCATGACTGTTACTTGAATTTATCTGTGACGTCATAACTAGGATTAACTGTAAGCAACAAAAGATATAATTTATTATATAAAGGGTAGTTGTCTGTGATTATGTGTGTTTATATATTTAGATAAAAGTCAAAATATACAAAACAAACACCCCCAAAGTTGGTATATTTTTTTTTATCGGTGTTGCTCTGGATAAATAATATCTAAAATTTAGAAAAAAATTATTCATTGCTTTGGGGTCAACTGGACCAGGTTTCGTTAGGGAGGGGATGTTTTTCAGTGTTAATATGTACTAATTTTGAAAGAAAAACAGCAACAAACAACTGAGCAGTTTGAAGTTATATCTGCATTTCCCATTATCTTTGTGTATGTGTTCATATGGGTGTGTATGTGTGTGTATATGATGGTGTATTTGTGTATATATGTACGCATATGGGTATATGTGTGGGTATGTATGTATATGAATATGTATAAGTGTGTGCGTATGTGTCTTAGATAGGTTAACCAATGTGTATTTGCGTGTGTGTGCATGTGCATATGTGTGTATGTATATCTGTGTGTGTATATATGACTGTGTATATGTGTAGATATATGTGTGTGTATGCAGGTGTATATATATATATTTATCTGTGTGTGTGTTTTGTATGTTAGATAAAGTAGCTTGGAAGTCAATTGCTAAAAGCCGTCCAACACATGCCAACATGTCAAGCAGAATTTAATCCGAGTATGTGATGATGATGCCTGGGTGTGTATATATATATATATATATATATATATATATATATATATATATATATATATGTGTGTGTGTGTGCATGAGTAAGTGCATATGTGTTTACATGTATTTAAGTGTATGCCCACTTGATTTCACAAAGTAAACCAATATTTTAAAACATTTTTTTCTTTGTCACCCCCTCCCAGCGAAAAGTCAGGAGATTTTAATCCTCCACCCGAAGGGACCCAGATGAAACTCAATATACCACGTCACAGGTAACCATTTCTTTATGTTAAAAATTTATAATAAATTAAAATTATGATTTTTTCTTTTTATATAATAAATTTTTCTTCTTAGAAAAATTAATAATTTCAATCTGACATTCATAAAATGGAAATATTGCACAAACTCCTGCAAGGATTTCGGAGACATGTAACAAAGCCGCTAGCACTAGTAGCAGCAGCAGCTGCATAACACATATGCAAATGACTGAGCCAGTGTGCAAAGTGACGTCACAACAGAGGAAGAGAGGAAAAAATGCACCATCTAGCAAGGGCAGGATAAAAAATTGCGTGGCATGGGAGATCAACGTTTGGCTCGTGGTGGCCAAAAAATTTTAACTACATGGCTGACGATATAAACTCAGAAACTTTTAAAACAAGATTCAATGTGTTATTTTGGAAGAACCATAAATAAACACATTTCATTGCAACTGGAAAAGTTGAGTGGAATTTCTTTCCTTTTTGTTTTGTTACAGAGTTCCTAAGATTCAGAAAAACTTTCTACTCTAATAGGTTCTTTCCTTGGACCAGTTGCTTCAAGAATTTTGTCCATTCTCTCTGTTTCCCCACTCCCAGAAATTTAAATATAATGTGAACAAATATCTTTCTGTACAAATCCCAACATAGGATTGCCGCCTACAAATTTTACATACTCAACATCTTCTCTTGATGCAGTGAAACATTTTTTGTTTTCTTTGCACAGTTAGTTGCTCAGTGAATAGTGACATCTCTCTCTTTCTTCATATTGCGCTCAGCTCATTCTTAATAAAAGTGGTTGTAAAAGTTATTGAAAATGACTGCACAAAAAAACATTTGAGGTTTAAATATATTTTAAGGGGTTTTTATTTTTCTTCTATCCATAAATAATACCCCCCAACTTACCCCACATGGAGAAGAGGAGCAGCTGACCCAAACACAATCATACTCTCTCGCAGATCCTGACACACATAACCCTAATCTTTTATTTGACTTCTAATGGTAATTTACATATTCTTGAATCAACTAACCTCACATTGAATTTTATTTTTTTCTACACAGACCAATTCTGATGTCGAATTTCCCTGAAGTTGTTAATACAATGCACCAAGACAATAATAAGATTTTCGCACAAAACTTTTTGGTAAGAATAAATTGTATAATTTTGAGAAGAGTCACGAAAAGCATTTATAAAAAGAAATGACAAAGTTTATTTGCACATAATATATTTTATTAACTTTATTTCATATGTTTGTTCAACAAGCTCCTTACATTAAATGGTTTCATATCTTGTCTGGGGCATAAAAATAGGAATAGAAATGGATTAGCAATTAAATTATTAAATATTCATGTTTTGACAGAAAATGTTATGTTAAAAATTCATAAGTCGAGAAAAATGTTATTATAGGTCCATAAGTCAAGACAAGAAAATGTTTATATATATATATATATATATATATATATATATATATATATATATATATATATATATATATATATATATGTAATTATCAGTTGTAAACATTTTAAAGGCAAATATATATTTATATTTTTCTTTCAAAACATTATATTTTGTTTTACATGTGTTTCGTGAATACGAACACCAAACACTTCATCAGAGACAGTTTATATGTTCCTTGGAGAAACCAAATAGTTCCAGAGATTTTTTTCCAGATTAAAGAGTAGAAAAGCTGATGAAAATAAATGGAAATCGTTAAAAGTTATACGATTCATAAAAAAAAAAAAACTTATTGAAGATATAACTGAGATGTTTCTGGAGAGAAGATTGAATTATTTTTTTTAGTCCCACGAGGATGCATCAATGTTTAATGTACCATGTTTTATCTTCTATAATTATAACTGATTTTTTTTCTGGGGAACATCTGAATGTCTGATGAGTTCTTTGGTGTTTGTACATCATTCAACGAAACACATGTAAGACAATATAAAATATTATGAAAGAAAAAACATAAATATATATTTGGATTTGAAATGTTAACTACTGATATATATGCTCTGAAAATATTAAAACATTTTCATTGAGCTTTATTAATTGTGCTAATTAAAAAAAAATTCTTTATATACAAAAATCAGACAAACCTTTTGTTTCATTTACAAGCGAAACAATAATTTTGACAGTGTATATATATATATATATATATATATAGTAATAATTATAGTGTATATACATATATAATAATAATTTCTGGCAGTGTATATATATATATATATATATATATATATATATATATAATAATAATATTTATAATTGAATGTAGATTTTATTAGTCTTACCATTTATTTATTTCAGCTTGTCAAAATTTCCAAATTTTTACAGCAACTGTTTCCTAACGCAGAATCAATCGGTTATTATTATGTCTATACTGAATTTTCCCACGTTGACTAATAAAAAAAATTGGAATTTTTTAACTTAAAAGAAAAAGAATCAGACATGATCACAAAAACGAAAAAAAATGAAAGAATAATTGCAACACGTGGGATGTTATTGAAGCCATATTTGATTCATGGCCAATTCTTTTCAGTGTGTACATCGAAACCCACTTTGAGTCTGGCGTTGTCCGTTGTCGATGCAATTGCTCGATTCCATTTAATTCTGGGTTCCAGCTTTACTAATATGAGAAGAAGTGTATGTGAACGAGTATTTATATATACAGTTGTGCGCAAAAGTATTCGACCCCTACCAAAATTGTCTTATTTCTTTGAATGGATACTTCAATAATCTTTATAACTTTCTGTACGACTAAGTTCGAATAAACTGCTTAGTTTTCAACAAAAAATAATAAAAAGTAATTAGTGCTTGATAATATAAATAAATTTATTTACAAAAATAAAAATATGGATGTTGCAAAAGTATTCGACCCCTTTTCATTAATACTTGGTTGAAGCTCTTTTGACCTTGATCACTGCAAGTAAACGTTTCCTATAACATCTAACGAGACTTCTACATCTGTCCACTGGAATTTTAAGCCACTCTTCTTGACAGTACTGTTTTAATTCAATCAAATTAGATGGTTTTCTTTTATGTACCGCAATTTTTAAATCATGCCATAAGTGCTCAATCGGATTTAAGTCTGGAGACTGGGAAGGCCATTCTAGAACTTTCACCTTATTATTCTTTAACCATGCCTTAGTGCTCTTTGAAGTGTGTTTAGGATCGTGGTCCTGTTGAAAAGTATACCTCCTTCTATGCCCCAACTGGTTCGCAGACGGAACAAGATTTTCATTCAGTATGGACTGATATTTTACTGAATCTATTTTTCCATCGATTATAGTTAATCTTCCAGTTCCATTTATACTGAAACAGCCCCACACCTTGATTCATCCACCTCTATGCTTAAGGGTTGGAACGGTATTCTTCACACTATAACCAGTATTTTCTTTTCGCCAAACATAGCGTCGCTGCTTGCGTCCAAATAGTTCCACTTTTGTTTCGTCTGACCAAATTATATTATTCCAGTAATCAATAGGCATTTCTAGGAACTTTTTTGCAAAATTTAATCGAGCTTTTGATGAGCTTTGGAAGGTAAGGGCTTCCTTCTGGCAATACGTCCATGCAATCCAGCACGATTTAATGCCCTGCGAATAGTTGACAAGTGTACAACTGAGCCAGCATTCTTTAAATCGTTCTGCACGTCCTTTAGGTTAGATTTAGAGTCTATTGAGACTTGTCGAACAATTTCCCTAGTCCTACGTGTCGTAATTTTTCTTGGACGACCTGATCTTGGAAGACTTGATACAATCCCTTTTACTTTTCATTTTTTGATAATGGACATAATAGTCGACCGTGGTATAGAAAAACGTTTGGAAATTTTTTATAACCTTCTCCAGACTGGTAGGCATCGATTACTTTCTTTTTAATGTCTTCAGAGTACACTTTGTTTTTTGTCATAGTTGCAGATTTGTTGACATTGAAAAATAATTTTTTTTTTACTTAAAACAATTATTCAATCATTCAATATGGCATTGAAGTTCAATTTGAACTGATTTTAGATTCAGTAGAGTCATAAATATTATTTATAGGAAATAAATACAAGGTCAGACTAAAATAATAAACTTAATGACGCTTTTATTTAAACTTTAAATTAAAGGGGTCGAATATTTTTGCAACATCCATATTTATATTTTTTGTAAATAAATTGGTATATATTATTAATTTCGAATTAATTTTCCTCATTTATTGTTGAAAAATATACAATTTATTCATAATTAGCCGTTAAAAGGCGTTATGAAGATTTTTGAAGAATAGATTCAACGAAACAAGAACATTTAGACAGGGGTCGAATATTTTTGCGCACAACTGTATCTATCTCCCTTTAATGTTTAATATATATGAAAAATGAGGCACTATTTCTACCATTATTCCACCGAGATTTAGGAAATAGTAGTTTATCAATCACCCGGTATACCATCTATAAAAATGGTACAATGGATGTGTAATGGGAGTCTCAAAAACATTATTTTAATTAACTCAGAAAATTGAAATCTTAGGCTGAGTTATGATTATTAATGGCTTCAGACAGATACCAAATTTCCATTATTAATTGTTAACATAAATAACTGACCTGTTTTTTCATGTTTTCAAATAAAAATTTCTAATCATTTTGAGTAAAAATTCCTTATTATTTTTCTTTTGTTGTTGTAGGATTTGGATCGTATCAATCCATTGATCTACAGTGACAATGCGAACCTGACGAGCTCGAAAAAATACCTACCTTGTCATGAAGCTACAAAACCTGGCAATGGTTCAAAGAATAGATTCCTTGATATTCTTCCATGTAAGTACAAAGTTTGGTCAATTATTTGCCACACATTTTTTTTTTAAAAATCTTGAGCCATTCTTATAATAACAAATTTGATTGGTTTGTTCTTATCTATAAATATAATCGGCCAAATCATTGTGATCATACCCTGTTATTTTATGCAGAAAATATTTTTTTTTCTTACTAGGGAGGTCATCACTTATCAAGGCCTGCAGGCCATTCTAGGATAAGGGTCAAATATTGGGCAGAAGATGAGACAACAAGATCAGTCATGTAGGGCTAGATTATCTAAGAGGACGGCTCAATGAGAATTTATTGGATTTGAAGACAACTATATTATAGATGCAGACCTGCGGCATCGTCTTCTACACACGCACAGTTCTAGAAAAGAAACTTTGCTCATGGAATTTTTGTTCAATTTTTAGCGCAGGAAAATATTAGAACAAAACATTTGTTTTTACTTTTATTAGCCCCAAACAAAGCATATTGCGATTCAAGCTTAAGTAGCTACTGTGGTAGGGATCAGATTTATAGGGGTAATTCAAGTGGTGAATTGGGCAGCAAGATATTTGTTCATATTATATTTAAATATCTTGTATGTTGGTACTGTTAGAGAAACAAGTTGAAAATATATTAAGCCCTAGATAATATAATAAATTGAAAACAAAAATTAATTTCCAATTTCTGCAGAATGTGTTCATTTTACAATTGCCATAATATGCACATTGAAGTTGAACGCATGCCTGATGAAGGGCGGGTTTCTGAAATATAACAATACAGATCCTCCACCTGACTATGCTTACACAAGCAAGCAAGTAAGAACACAACAGATGTAATATATATGGTATTGATAAAGGTGAATGTGCATGGCTTATTCCACGGTTATGTCTTAAGTAGCTTTAGTTTGTGTCTATCCATTACACCTCTGCATTGCATTACCTTCTATAAATTTAAATTTCCATTATATACACACTAAACAATGCTTCAAGCGAACTACATCAACCTCTTATTAATCTTTTTACTTTTAGTTGATCACAGTCGAGTGAAGTTAAAACCAATGGATGATGATGATAATTCCGATTACATAAATGCAAGTTACATCTCCGTAAGTATTCCACCTTTGTTGTTTATTTCTTAAGGCAAGTGTAAAAGAAAGAATTATTGTCTGTACTTTTGATGGATCTCACAGTCAGGATCATGTGTTTGGATTGAAAATCATTTAATGCAACAATGAAGACCATCTTAGACCCAATTTTGTTTTGTTGATATAAATCTGGTCCCTACCCCAGCAGCTCCTTAAGCTTGAATGGCAATATGCTTTGTCTGGGGTTAATAAAAGTAAAAACAAATTTTTTGTTCCAATATTTCTTGAAGTATAGTGATTTAAAATTGGGATGTATTTTTAAGCTTTTCATTAGATGAGAAAATCACAAAAATTGGACAGAAAGCCAATATATATATATATATATATATATATATATATATATATATATATATATATATATATAGTAAGTTATAAAATGTATATGGCGATTAAGCTACACTGAATATTCCGTGTTTCATCCACTCTAGGACTCTTCAGGCTTATGCGCCTTATAAGCCTGAAGAGTCCTAGAGTGGATGAAATGCAGAATATTCAGTGTAGCTTAATCGCCATATACATTTTATAACTTACTAACTAGCTCTACCTACGTATTGAGCACTTTTTAAGTAAATACTTAAAGTTTACGCATAAATTTATACTTTTGTATATTAATTTTATGTGAGTAAATTAAGTAGTTATATATATATATATATATATATATATATATATATATATATATAATCTCATAAGGGTCTGTAGGTCTAAAAATAAAATAATTTATATAATATTCTGCATGTTCCTATCTTAGTTATTCCATAGGTTACGCTTTGAAATACAATACTTGAATACCAAACGGCTTCAAAAAAGGCCAAATTCGTGAACTTTAGCTTTAAAAAGGCCAAAGAAAGGATTATTTTATCGTTGGTTGGTTTCTGACCTTGAAGTAGGAGTATTTGGCTTTATACCTTGTCTGGAAGGATTTCCATTAAAATAAAATTGTCAAAGCATAAAATCAATTTATGGATTAGTAAACTAAACCTTTCAACCTGTAAGGGAAGCAATATATATACATGGTATATGTTTTTCTTTTCAGGGTTATAGCAGAGAAAAGGAATATATCGCTGCTCAGGGTCCTCTTCCAAATACAAGCAGCGATTTCTGGAGAATGATCTGGCAGGAGAAAGTCTCAATTATTGTGATGCTCACACAGTGCAGAGAAAAGGAAATGGTAAGGAAAAATATACAACGTTCAATGCTTTGTTGCAATTGTTGCTGGGATCTTTTAAGTAGAGCGCCTTATATATGCACAATAAAAAAAACAGAACAGACATGAGGGGTATGGATAACTCTATCTCTACTCATACAGGGTGTTCAAAAAGTCATTGAAGTGTTTTTCTTCAATTCTTGCAGGGTTTGGTGTTTGACGTTTCGATGTCTGCTAGCAGCAGAACAAAATGAGAGAGTTGAATCGCAATCCAGAGATTCTGCAATCTGTCATGAATAATGTTTTGGAAAGAGCACAAATATGCGAAGCTGATAATGGGCAACATTTAAAAGACATTATTTTTCAAAAATAAAAATTGTTTGAATTTTGAATTGTTTTAAAAGAATTTCCCAATATCTTAGTCAGATTGTGTTCAAATTACAGAAAGATATCATCAAAAATAAAAAAATCTATTTAAATTCAAAACCCTCCAGTGACTTTTTGGACACCCTGTATATAAAGCATTGTGTGTGTGCACGCGCGTGAGAGAGAGAGAGAGAGAGAGAGAGAGAGAGAGACACAGAGACAGAGACAGACAGAGAGAGAGAGAGGGGGGGGTTGAAATAAATTGCAAATTGACCATTTTTATCTTTTGTCTCGTTCTTGTTCAGAATAAATGTGACAATTACTGGCCGGTTGAGAAAGACAAGAAACTAGACTTTGATGACATCACCGTCGAAACAACCAACGTCACAAATTATGATTCGTATGACTACAGAACGATCACTCTTAAAATGGTAAGTCTGCAAATTTTGCAAATGCTTTTATTAAGTACAATGTTTTGTTACAAATAAAAGTTTCAGACAAGCATTTCCTCAGGCTCTCAAATCAAGGCTAATAGCACAGGGGCAAACAAATAGTAGTAGTAGTAGTAGTAGTAGTAGTAGTAGTAGTAGTAGTAGTAGTAGTAGTAACAACACGAAATAAAATAAAAATAATAATAATGACAAATAAAAATAATAATGACAAATAAAAATAATAATGATAATGACAAATAAAAATAATAATGATGACAAATAAAAATAATAATAATAATGACAAATAATAATAATAATAATGACAAATAATAATAATAATAATAATAATAATAATTACAAATAAAAATAATAATGACAAATAAAAATAATAATAATGACAAATAATAATAATAATAATGACAAATAAAAATAATAATGATAATGACAAATAAAAATAATAATGATAATGACAAATAAAAATAATAATAATGACAAATAAAAATAATAATGATAATGACAAATAATAATAATAATGACAAATAAAAATAATAATAATGACAAATAAAAATAATAATAATGATAATGACAAATAAAAAAATCATAATGAAAATAAAATAATCATCATATTGTATTAATCCGAAGATTCTACTGTTGGCATTGGTTTCCCCGATATTATTCTAGTCATAATTATTTCCAGAAAGACATCAGATACTTACAGGAGGGACCACGAGAAGGTTGCCAACACCATAAGTGAAAGTGATTTTTTTAATAGAAATTATTATAAAATAAAAAAAATTACAAAATAAGAAACAATATTCAAAGTCAGTTAACTCCCAAATATATTTCATTCATGATTTCTCTCTTGATTGCTGGCACAATAAAAGAAAAAAAAAATTAAATCAGTAGTTCGAATTAGATATCGTTGTACTTTGGGGGAGGTGTACACTCTCTAAATGCTTTCGTTAATAAAACTGGTCAACTAAAAACCATGAACAACGTTATAATATTGTATTTACTAAACTTCTGTAGATGCATTTTCTAGTTTCGTTAAAATTTCATGATAAAGATATTAACATATTAATTTGCTTACAAGTGTAGGGAAACCAGAAGCCCTGTATCATCGACATGGGGTCGAGGTATGAACCCTCAGTAGTGATAATATGCGTCTGCTTTATTTGCTTTATTTCTTTTGATTATTTCAGGATGAGAAGAGCCATTCTTTGAAACATTTCCATTTCTTACACTGGGCTGACTTCTCTGCAAATGTGCCCGTCGATGTCCTCATCGACTTTGTACGAAATGTGCGATTGCATATCACCTCGAACGCACCTGTCGTCATTCATTGCAGGTAAGTGTTTATAAGGTACACGTATCCACAATTCGCTAATTCACTAAGTTGTTATTTTGTTTCATTAACTCAAAAAGTTGAAGAGCTACAAAGACGGGAGTGGAACCATTAAAACAAGCGACCTTTTGTGCTCCAGGATTTAATTTTCTACATAGTCAACACCATTCTTTAGGCACATTTGCCAGGAATTCAATGGCGCATCTTTTCTTCTGACACACGTCCATGACAGAGGTTGCTTTCTTAGTCTCATACTGTCAATATCTGCAACAGAGATGAAACTTTTAGATCATGAATGCATAAGTTCAGTCATCATAACAATACAATTTGCGATCCCTCCCTGGTCCATTTTAGTGTAATAAAAAATAGGAGTCATTACTTTTGAAACAGCCATCGTATATTTCTTTTTACTTCCATTATTAGCTGTGACATGCAGAGGTCAGATGATGTCCTGCTGATGCTTTGGGCAAATGCTTTAATTGTATTTCTGAAAGACTCAACTATAAGTCCTAATACTAAGAAATATTTTGAGAAGTTTGAATATGATTGGATGCTTGCCTTCCCCCTCAATTTAGATACATGGATAATGGTGCACGGGCCATTTCTTTTTTTTTTTTCAGCGCTGGTGTTGGACGTACGGGTACCTTCATTGCTGTGGATTATTTGCTACAGTTTGTTGACGCAAATCCTCTCGATTCCAATATCGACGTTTTTCATTTTGTTAGCAAAATGAGGGAAAACAGAGTTCATATGGTGCAAAATAAGGTGAGTCTTGTGTTCTTGATTGAATATTTATGGTTGACGGAAAGAAAAAACAATTAAAAACCATATCATAACACACGCAATGCACACACACACACACACACAAATATATATATATATATATATATATATATATATATATATATATATATATATATATATATATACTAGCATTTCAGTCTGGCATTGCCCGGGTGTTTGGAGATGTATGTTGAGCAAAAAAAATAAAAGCAGTCAATTTTTTAACTTAGACCCCTATTATGACCCCTTAACATTTATTGTTTTAGGCTCAAATCAAGTTATTAAGTTATATCCATGTCCAAGGAACGTATATCTAAGATTTCAAGTGTTTAGACCCAAAATTGTCGGAGGAGTTTGGTAGAGTTCTCAAAGGTAAAATCGTTGAACATTGACAGCCAAATTTCTGGCCGAAAATAGATTACAAAGATTTTCCCAAATCTCAGTACCCTGTATATCAAAGTTCGAGTCTGTAGACTTAAAATTGACAGAGTTATTGCGTAGGGAAATGTACATAGACACACAAACACACAGACACATTCATTTTTATAGATAGATAGATTAAACAAAAATATATACGTATACATAAATATATATGGAAACAATTTTGTGTTTACTATAAACTTTTTACACAAATATTATGCAAGTATAAATCATGTAGAATATCTGCATGAATATAATTACACGTAATAGTTAACTAAAGATGATCATCCCATAAGAAAACCGAAAAAACTAATAGGGAATTAATTAAAATGAATGTTTAAAAGAATATGCAAATTAGCTAGATATTTTGCTAGCGAATGCAATTCCACAATCCATATATGAGAAAATTGTATTTTCTTTTTAAATAAATAGAAAAGAGGGTTTTTAATATGAATATCAATATACGCAAAAGAAAAACGAATTTATAGGAGTATGTATATATATATATATATATATATATATATATATATATATATATATATATATATATATCAATTCAATAAGTTCAAATGTATTGAACAAAACACAATATTTTTTACAAATGTGCTCATTACATAAGTTCTTTTTGTTTTTTTTTTACAAAGGGTCATCACATATCAGGCCCTGAGGCCACTCAAGGATAAGGTTAATGTGTGTACGGTAGTCAGTGTGACAATAGCATAGTAATTGTTAATGGTGGAAATTTTGTACAATTAGATTATTTAAGAGGACGGTTCAATAAGAACTTGTTTACATTGGACTTGAAGATGACAATATTGCAGTCAGCTGGAAAGCAGACAGGCAGACAGTTCTAGGAAAGAAGCTTTGTTCATGGAATCAACGTTTAGGTTTAAGCACCAATAGTGAGTGAGGGAAAGTTTTTATAGTGGTTATGGCTCGACAAATGTTTTTTGTGGAAAATTGGCAATGGGGAACCATAGATTGGAGCTCAGTCGAACACTTGCCATGAAAATAACAATAGAAATAAATGAAATTATATAAAAGTAAAAAATAAACTAACGTGGATTCATCTAAGTTTTGACGATATTAATCATCTCTTCAGGAGTTCAAGATTGGCTTAAAATGATTAAATGTACATTTTACAAATATATTAGGCTGAGAAGGAAGCAGGTAAGACCTTAATTTAAAGTAACAATCATATAAACCAGACCTTAATTTAATGTAGCAATTAGCAATCAGCAGTAGCAACCATTTCTATGCAATAAACGTTACAAAATGTGTTTGTAATAAAAATATCTTTTTCAATTTTTTCTTCTTTTCAGAATCAATACATTCTCATCCATGATTGTATTCGACATGCCGTGAAGAAAAAAATTGCTTTGGAGAATGGAGAAGCCTATGATGTAGATGATGAAAATCCTTATGAAAATGAAGGATTTGGTAAGATCATTTTAATACTGGTTTTGCTAAAAAAAATCTTTTTGAAATTGTTTTTAAAATACAATAGAATCCCGGGATACAGTATTAAACATTAGTAACAAAATACAGTACAGCATATAATACACATGTATATAATGAAATAACATTACAAATAACACCATAAGGCGGGATAAATACCGTAACCAAAGGCCAGGAAAACATTGTATTCCACATCGTAACCTGAAAAAAAAGGCCACCGTATCCTGAGGTTCTACTGTATTAATTTTTAGTTCGGTTTAACCAATTTTTTTTTTTTTTGCCATGTCATTTTATGAGGATTTCTTCACCAAATTCCCCATTCAATAAAAGTTTAGTTTTTCAATGGATAAAAGTATTTTCATGCAGTTTTCAGTAAAGTTACAGATGCAAGGTGGCATAGTGATGGTTAATAGGTACCATAATGGAAATTCAATAATTTATTTTAGAGAATAGCTCTTCAAGAATCTGCTCACGTTAGACTTGAAAATGACTATGTTATAATCAGCCGGGAAACAGTTCCATGGTATTGTGTTCCATCGATGAGCACTTCTAGGAAAAACAACTCTGCTCACGGAATTTATGCTTAGATTTAGGCACAGATAGAGAGTAATGGAAATTTCTGATAGTTGTAGATAGTTGAGTGTTTACTGTAAAAGACTTGTTGGAGGGAACCATAGAGTGAAATTCAGATGAGCACCTGCCATGAAAATAACGGCAAACCATTGGAACTTGGCAGGTGTAAGTCAACTTAAAGTGCTCTTGTACACATGCGCAAATATACATTTATATGTTAAAAACTTGTTTCATAAAGTGCACCAACAAGTAATAGAACATGTTAGAATCTTTTCGATTTTTCTCAAACTATCCAGAATCTTCCTGAACTTTCTAGATTTCTTTTCTCAGTTATTAAAGACGTTTATGAAAAAAAGTCTTTCTGACTTGAAAGATGAGACTATAGGCAAGATAAATAACAGAAGATTGAATCCTCAACCTTCACAAGACTGTCTGTTAAAAAAGGTTAATGCTCAACACCTCTATTCATTGTGCCACGGGTTCGTGCAAGCAATTCTAGAATTCTGAATTTTTTGGACATTTAAACCTTGTTTTGTTTTTAATAATATGTATAGAAATATTTCAATGGTTTCTTTCTCTTTCTATGACAGTAACAATTGACCTCACAGATAAACCAAAGGATGTAAATACGAGCCAAGAATCAGGTAAGTTACTTACAAAACCTACCTTTGATGGTCTTGAAAATGATTTCACATAGGACTGAACTTGTCTCCCTGCTCCTTAACTTGCTAAGTAGCGGCTCCAACACGAGGATGTAGAGCAGGGAAATGCTTCTGAAGAAGTCAGGTGTAAAACTAGTGAACTTTAAAACAGATGCCAAGAAGCGATGTCAAGACCTTGTCAAAAGCTTTGGACTGATTCAAATTGATCAGTGCTGCATGAATCAATCTTGAGTTTGATCAATTCTCTGATAACACCCTGCGACCGGTGTGATAAGATCTTTGCTAAAATCTTAAACTCTTCTTTAGAAGAGGTATGATCCTGTAATCGCCTAGTCCCTCCCCACCATAGCTGTCCCACTTCTTATTCAGTTGAGCCGAGATAGAACCCTCATGAGACAGTGTCTAGTAGGCATTCAAGTTCAAATATATGTGTGTGTATACAAAATATATTTTATGATCATATAAAAATAATGAGCCAGAAAAAATTATTTAATTTGTTGTTTGATTTTTTATGCCGTTTAAAATCATTTTTTCTCCAAATTTTAGTACAAATTTTAATTGAAAAGAGTGAAGAAGAAGAAAAAGTAGAAGAAAAAGAGGAAAACGAAGGAGAAAATGAAGAAAAAGAAGAAAAAGAAGAAGAGGAAGAAAATCCGTATGAAAATGAAGTTCAAGGTACGTTTTATGTTTCATGATGAAGATTCATTATTTATCTTTACAGCTATAAAATTGAGTTATTTTCTAGCTCTGACATTGATATTAAATGCCTACTTTTCTATTTAGAAATTATTAAAATGAACTTCTTAATATACTCAGTCATTGATATTTGAGAAACTTCAGGAAGGTGAACTAATTTGCATATTCCTTTGAAAAACAAAGATTAATTAATTATTCATTCATTTTGTATGGTTTGTTATTGAATCAGCAAGCCTTACTTCTAGACCTATTTTGTGTAACAAATGCTGATAACTCAATCGAAAATGCTGATCATACTGTGATATTGATAAACATCACTCTAAACTTTTGACTTCAAGTTAAAGAGCCACTGCTCAAAACAAGGTACTTCAAGAAGGCAGAGTGGGAAGCCATCAGGGATGACATCATGCCCCATCGAGTAATATCTTTTCTCTTCCTGTAGAATAGTGTGTAAAAGAGGCTATTGAAAGGTTCAAAGCAGTAATTGAAGCACATGTTCCATTCCATCACAGAAGTTTTATAGCAAACCCCACTCTCTCCAATGGTTCACTTGTACTTGTGCAGCTGCCATTGTTCAAATGCAGCATGTATGCCGTAGACTTAGCCAGCATAGATCCAGTACAAATAGACAAAAGAATATAGAAGCTAAAAAATAATTTTATGATGAAATAGCTGCAGTCAAGAGAAGGCATACCGAAACCGCAAAAAAAAACATTGAGTTGCAGAAATTAGGAACTCACGATTTCTGGAAAATTCATAACAATATAGTAAATAATGGTCAATCTACAATTCCCCCTCTATCCAACAACCATGAAATAGTTGGCACAGCAATTGAGAAGGTTAACTTGCTAGCCAGGCAGTATGCCTCCAACTCCCCCTCAATATAAATGCACCCAACTAACCAAACAAGCTGCAAAATCCCACCCTTACACTGTAGAAATCTTTAGATGCCGGAAAGGTTTCTATTCTAATAGTTTCTCGCTCGAACTGCTAGACATTGGAATTCCTTCCTAGGTCCTTTCTTCCCTGGCTGTACTGACATGAAGAAGTTTAAGTGTAATTTTAACAGACACCTCGCTGCTCAACTCCCTACATAGTATCCCTGTCAGATTGGTCTCAAATAGTAGCCCCTTACATCCAAGTTGCACTATGCCTTGTTTCAGGTGAAATAACAATAAAAAAGAAAACGGAAAAGGGTTGCCTCATTATTTGATGAGACCCTTTATGAGTAACCGCTTTCTCACATCAAGTTTCTGACTATTTTTTTTTTTTTTTTAAAGTTTCAGTACACGCGACAGAAAATGAAAAAAAGAATAACGATGAAGATGTGGATTTAGAAGAAAACCCTTATGAAAATGAAGGTATTTTTTTTTTCTTATATATGTCTGTTTTGTAATCACAAACCAGTGATGGTATTAGGACGGGGTAAGCGCAAACCTCTTAAAATTAGATATACTAAGTTTTAGAGAATCGAAAGAACCACTGAGTTCCACCAGTGTTAGTTGACTTTTTCTTCTAAAGTGGTTATTTAAGAATTTCTACATCACTGGCATACAGAGGGAGTGAGTAACTGTTGAAGCTGTGGTAATGTCAACTGGTTACTTACCAGCCTCCACAACTAAAAATAGTTTGTCTCAAAGTTTTATTAAGAAGCAGAAATTTATTTAAGAACATAAACATGGAATCCTATCGTAAGGAAATGAAACAAAACTTCCTCCATGTATTTATCTGTAATAAATATTTTTAATAATTACTGGAATTACTTGTCACCGTAACACAAAAAAAAATAAAATTCAAACTAAACAAATGTAGATAAACTCAAATAACAAACAAAAGGAAAACACTCAAACAAAAAAATGAAGGTTTTCATTTCATTTCTATAATAAAAAAGCAAAACAAATAAAAAGGGGGAAAAATAAAACTGTTTGAATTCGATAAGAAAAACTGAGAGAAATGGAGAAAAAAACATACAATATTATCCATATTTAGTGCAAGGCAAAACTAAGGGAACACATTAGTGTACATTTATAAGTAACGTCCCCCCACGCAACAAAAAACGTAAAATAAAGGAAATGTGGATTATAATTTTGGGGTCGTTTTTAGTTGGCTAAAATGTAATTGTATTTATGTAGCAGTAAGCAAGGACAATAAGTTTAAATGTGGTGAAGTTTTTATTAAATAACAGGATTATGTATAGGGATATTTCTCAAAATGTATCTGCATTAAAATGTTCAGTTTTGTGGAATTGTTTTTTTATGAGTTTTTTTTTTTTTTTGGTTTTTGTAACTCTAGTGATTCATGACAGAGAAGGAACTGCAGAGGAGGAAAACCCATATGAGAACCAGGATTTTGGTAAGATTTTTCTTTTCTTGAATCCATCTTTCATGGGCGCTAAAGATGCTGGTCCCTTTTCTCCATTCTTTTAAGGAGAATGATGATTAAAAATTTATTTTATTCAACTTAACTAATAGATTTCTATTTTCTCAGTTAGCAGTGTTGTCAATTTAGCAGCTTCCCTACTAAATTTGAAGATTTTGTTCAGAATCTATCCTGAAAAATTTGGATGTTGTGACTAGCAATATTTTTTCTAAAATTTGGAGGCTGAGAATTCATATGAAAAGGTTGGAAGGTGCAGAAAGTCAGCGTCCTTAAAGGAGGAGCACTCTGAGTTTTTAAAAAATGCTGGGGCAGCCCCATTGGCATTCCTCAGTTGGGGCGCCTTAGATAGTAAGTAAAAGTAATAAACTTACTTCACCTGAAAGAAGGGAGGCAAGATCTGGGAGAGTAGACCTCATAGGATTACCCAGAACGAATGCCTTAGCCCAGCAGATAAAAGGCCACCAAAATGACCGAGTTTGTGCTGGACTGATTGTCCAGATTGAAATTCAACTGGCATGTACCAGCAATTGGAGCGAGTGGCCAAATGAATGGTGCGAATTACTACCCCATAACGTGTTAAATATAACTATAGTTATAGTCTCTGGGTAAGTCTATTATTCCTAAAATAGGTATACCAGCTTTTGCCCATAGTAGTTTCTTTGTTTTTGTTTATCAAAGTCAAGTGAGCTTTTAAAAAGTCTTCTCATCAAGAAATGCATCAGGATTTGGATTTTGTACAAGATATTTTGAATGCATTTTTGTTTTTTGTTTTCATAACAGGTTTTCGATACCATAGACTGCGGGGTAAATTTTAAATTAATGTCTTGCATGTTTCGGAATTTTTAATCTGAGGATTAATAATTTGGATTGTTTGGATTATTTGGATTATTCCAACTATTGTTCTCACAACGTCTTGGCTGATGTAACCTCTGAATTCTTCAAGTACATCTTGTCTGAACAAAATCGATGTAATAATCATTTCTAAATGACAAGCAAAGGAACGACAATCGCCTATATAGACACCAAGAGGTGCCACAGCAACTACCATCCTGCAAGAGCTTTCTGAGTTTGATGTGCGAATAACATCCAAGATGAGAACAGTAGTCCGAACAATTCAAATCATACAAATGTTTTACTTTTGTTTTGTGGCTGAAATATTTAATCGCATCGATACCGAATTGAGTTGCTTTGCATCGACATCCATGAATACTAGATTGGATGACGTCATGCATGTGCTGAACGAATGATCACAGGTTTTTGGTAATGGCTTTTGTGTTTTTCCCTTGCAAGTTTTAATGAATGTTTGAAAGCATTTAGATCAAATCCTTCAAGCTTGTTTTGTTTGTTGTTGCACGGGTGTTTGTAATGTTTATTTTTATGCTTTTTGTAATGTTTTTGCAATGTTTTGTAATAATGTGTGTTCAATGTTTTGTAATAATGTTTTTGCAATGTTTTGTAATAATGTGTGTTCAATGTTTTTTTAATTTTTTCTAATGTTCAGGATGCTTTTCTGTCCTAATGAATGTGCATGCATAAAAAAGATATAAAATTGTAACTTGGATGTGTTTGAAGAACAAGAATCAACCCTTTCTTAAAAGTAGAGGGGAAGTCATTCACTTTGCATGTTTGGTGGTGAAAATGCTATATCAGACTATACATGGAGTACCATTGTCATATTTGACCTGGTGAATCTCTGTCCCTTTTGAGGGTTCTTGATAAGGTGCAGAAACGTATCTGTAATTTGATTGGTCGCATCCTTTCATCCTCTCTACGCTCCCTTTCTCACAGCCGCGAGGTTACTAGTCGCAGTCTTTTTATAATTGCTATGGCATGTGTTCTCCAGCATTATCGGATATATTCCTTGCTTCCTTTGTTCCAGCTTGACTCGTTGGTCTAGTGGTCTCCATCAATTCGCTGTCTTGATACTTCATTGTGATACTGCTTTCTATTTTAGTAGCTTCTTTCTAAGAAATGCAAGCATGTGGAACTCTCTCCCTGCTGACTGTTTTCCTCTTACCTATAATCTTGGTCTTTTCAAGTCTAAGGCTGCCTGAAGACATTGGCTTCTAGTCCAAAATTGCACCAACGTTCTTGATTTTTTTTCCTTGATTTTGCAAATCAAAAACAATTTTCTCAACAATACAAACGTTTCTTGTTACCATGAATAAATATTTGAAAATATAAAGAAATAGAAATACAACAACTTTTTTCCAAAATGACTGGATTCTGCATTAAATAACCCAAAAAAGTGTATATGCCATAAAACAGCCAAACCAAACTAAAACGTCTAATGCTCTTTAAAAATATTTTTTTCAATTTATATTCCTTAGAATTTTATGGCATTTTATTTTTATTTAAATAATTTCTGATTTCTTTTTGGAGATTTTAAACTTTAGTTTCATTTTTGTTAATTTTGTTCTATTTTTGCTTAATTTCAGTTGAAGCAGATGAAAAACAGAAGCTGACCAATCTTTGATGCTGACTCCATCTTGGATCTTCAGAATTCTAGAATCAAGTCGAACCTTTTTTCAAAGCATTCCTTTGTGATCAAATTGTGGGAAATTGTAATTTCTTTTCCACAATTGGATCATGCCACCATAACTTTCTGACAAAGAAACTGTTTAAACAATTCTTTTAATCATTCCTCCAACATCCCAAACCTGTTTCAAATCTATTTGGCTAAAATAACAAAAGTTATTTTAGTTTTAATTTTAAAAAAAGAAAATCAATTTTTAAGAGATTTTTATCATGACAAACTTATTTTTCATATTTTTGAAATTTTCATCGAATCACTACAATTTTCTAAAGTCAACAAATACTGAACTTTTATTTACTTGTATGCCAAAATATTACCTTTATTATTGACTTTCATGGAAAGTGAACATTTATATTAAGAGCATAAAAGATGCTGTCGCATCGGCTTGGTCAATCGTTTTACGGTTCCCAAATTGTTTGCATCGAAAGAGAAACGATGTAAAATAAAGTTTGTTGAAATTATGTTTTTGAATTTTTGAGATGAGGGTTGATAATTTGTATGATTTGTATCTTCCGGACTACTGTTCTCATCTAAGATGTTGTTATTCTCACGTTTTTGTTTACGTAACTGATGTAATGAATATGAATACACATCCAGGTTCCTCCTCGCAAGAATATGATTGGCTGATGCAAGACATAAATACAAACTGGGATAGCAGCCTGGAAAGATGTTGGAAGATATGCTGAAAGCCCAAAACTTAAGGATAGGACTACGAACACCGGTTCATTAAGGCGAATTACTAAATTGTATTGATCGATTTCAGTAGCCAAGCCCACTCAGCCACTTCAAGCAAATATATCTCCTTTACGAGACGCATCAAAATCTAAACAAGAAAAATCTCCCATGTAAATTACACTTTATGAAGAAAACCAAAAATATTCTATTTTCCTGGATACAAAGTTACAATCTGGAGAGGCGATAGTTGATTCAGTGGCTAAATCATTGTGTGCTGAATCACAGATGGATAAAAATAGAAAAGAATACAAATCAAATTTTCATAAAACCATGATGTATTGCAATGTGCACAATTGTTTAGAATCCATGTATAAAGTCTTTCTTCCCGGTCTCAACTGTTGCTTCATTCAGTTCAAAATATTGGAATATCAAAATCTTTATTCAAATAGTTGAATGTGATGTTATTGATACTTTAACATCTTTTTTGTTTGAATTTTGTTTAACAATTTTTTTGTTTTAATTCAGATTTTTATGCATTTTTATTTTTTCTTAAAGTTATTTAAATATGTCTGAAAAATGAAAATAATAAAATTATAAACTTTTAAAAAAACCAAAAAATTTTGCCATGATTCCTTTCATAAAAATTTTGCTGCCTCTGTTCAGTCTCGAAAGATAATGGATGCCCCCTGTATGGGTAGCTGTACGTGTAATTGTGAGGCAAGGGTTGTGCAATCTCTAACAACATGCAAAATCTTTTTCACTGCTATTAAATTTTTAAATGGTAAAAGTCAAGTTTTATGTTTTAAAACTCAAGAAAAGCAAAAACCTCTTACAAGCCCCTGTCATAAAAAAAAACTTGTTTAATCTGTTTGAAATAAAAACAAATAAAATAAGATTAATAAAAAATATATTTTTTATTAATAATAAATATACAAAGTCTTCCTAGAAAGTAATGAAATAAATTTTACTTTTCAGTTGCGGAGTATGGGAAGGGGTGTGCACATGGAAATCAACTTGGCTCAAATCCATTACATGCAATAAAAATATGGATGACATTTTCATTTGAAAACCGTTGAGAATATCCAAATAAACATACCATCACGTTTACGTTTGAAATAGTATTTTCAGCAATTTTGTAAACGTAGGTCAAAATATAAGAATATCCATAAGAAATAATATTCAAATAAAATTTTTTTTTTTAAATGTAATAAACAAAAATATCTGTAAATGGACTTTTAAAAGTAAATATGTTGATTTACATGTTTTTTAAATATCTTTACACATTTTTAAAATGTTATTTACATATTTATAAAATTTATTTACATATTTTTAAATATGTTTATCTACAGAAAAATTTTACAGAAATAATCTTGAGAGTAGAATTTTATTTTTAAACATAATAAAGTAAAATAAATTAAATGAATAGAAAAAAAGTAAATGAATACATAGTTTAAAAAAAAATGAATTTGTCACATATTAAATTAAATATTCTTGTAATGTATTTATATTCGTTCAATCAATTAATAAGGATTTTATCACTCAATGAGGAACCCCTTCCTGGACTTTAGCCATCTAACTATGTCCTGAGCTATCCGCTGACACGTGGGGCCCATGTGTTGTATCAGGCCGTCCCTCCATCTCGTTCTTGCTCTTCTTTTTGGCCTGTTATGTTCATGAGGTATCCATTCTGTTGTCCTGATGCAAATTCATTCATATCTTGAAGCGGTTTAATTTGAAATCTTTTTTATCTATCTGCTGGTAGGGAATGTGGCTGGAGCACTAAATGTTTTTTGTTTTTACTTGGGTGTCATCACTTATCAAGATCTGAAGGCCACTCGAGGATAAGGGTTAATGAATGTAAGGTGGTAGTATATTGCATTGGATTTGAAGGCTACTATGTTTATCGAGGAAGCAGGCCAACAGAATAGTGTTCTACAGGCGAACAGTATAGGAAAGACGTTTTTTTCATGGAAACTCCATTTAGATTTAGGAAATTGTATATAGTGGTTGTAGCTAATCAAGTGTTTTTTGTGAAAGTTTGGCAAGGAGGGACCATAGATTGGAGTTCAGGTTTCGATTCTAGCTACTAGTACCAAAATCTTTTTTTTTTTTTTTTAACTTTTGAAATCAGTATTATATATCAGGTACAATATAATATTCAATAAAGAATGGACTCTGTGATAATAAATACGAAATCTGCATGAATCCAAATATATTTAAGCATATTTTGCGACCGGGAAAAGATTTAATTGATTTGTTTTAAGAAAGGACTGTCCTTGTTTTCCTCGCTACATGGCATCCCAATAGAAAATAAAAAATGATTTGTAATCAAGTCTATAATAGTACAAACTCATCAAACTTTTAATATACGCATGTATCAGATTGTAACACAAGTTCTGTTTGTTTTTAACGATCCAATAAAATTAGAAAAAAAAAAACATCAGATTTACATAATCATTTATGCAGTCTCCATCCATTTCTCCATCCTCTTTTCGTCTTCCAATAAGATTTTTTATACTACTTTAATCAGTTCTCAATATTTTGAATTGAAAAAAAAAATAATTTTAGATTTTGGTTCTTATGTAGAATTCAACCTAATCAAAAAAACAAAAATATAGACAAATCACGGAACGAAAGTGTCATATTCCAAAAATCACATAAATTGATCAAGTATTTTTATTTTTTTTAACTACAAAAATCAAATTTTCTTGATGTCTGAGATGGGAGCCGCCATGTTGTTTAAGAATGTGTTAAAATTCAAGAGCAACCACTCAATCTGACTCCCAAGATTTTGTTTGTAATCAAAATAATTTTAAAATTTTAATCGTAAAACTTGTAAATTTTAATTTTCTTGGTTTAAAAAAAATACTTGATCAATTTAAATAATTTTTGAAAGATGACATCTTCTTTCTGAATAAATATTGGCAGATATAAAAAACTTGAAGCATAATAACTTTTTCCAAAATTATAGGATTTGGGATTAAATAACCTAAAAAGGCTTGATATGCCATAAAACAAAACAACCATCATTAGAACAATATTCTAGAAAAATATGTCTGGAAAATTATGCAATGGCCATCATATTCTCTAAACCTCACATCAACAGAATTAAGATCACAGTGTAGTATCTGTTCTGATGCTACACTTCATCTTTTCTGTCCTTGGTAAGTGGAGGAGAAATTCTTCATGACAGAGACAATTTCAATCTTTTTGTTCCTATCCAGAATGCCCCTTTTTTGGGTGCTAGATTTCCCCACATAAAAAACCGACCTTGTGTCTAATTCTGCGCTCGTGAGGAGGCAAGTAAAATAGGCACAGAATATCATCTCTTTAGAAGTTTTCAAAATTATTTCAGTGAAATAAGTCTTGCTTTAAGAAAAGAAATTCCAGAGTTAGATTTTGAACAGAAAATGGAAAATAATGAATTTTATGAGCGAAATATTAAAAAGCTAACCGACAGATGGAAAGTAGTTAGAGTGGCGACTACATCAACATTTAAATATTGTTCTTTATTGAACCTAAAAAGCAAACAGAACTTTTGTTCCAAGCTGACCCATATGTGTTACACACGTTATAATTACATAGTTACAAACAAGGTTTACATCTAAATCTGTTGGTTTTTATAATGCCGTCCGTAATTTGAGGAGTAATGGTTCCAATTTGAGAGCCGATTTTACATTTCCTGACACTTTCAATCGGCCATTCATGTAAGCGGCAAGCGGCTTCAGACGTCCGTGTATCATTTCAAACAAATCCTCGATTTCCACCGTGAGACAAGCATCGACCATTCCACTTGTTCCTTCTCTCACATCTCCACAACCTGAAAATAGAAAACAATAATTTGGGAATGCGAGGATATACGTGCGGCTGGGGGGTTAGGGTGAATTTGATATTCCCTATAAGCTTCCTCCTAAGCCTAATACTACACCAGGCATTAATAATTATTTTATATGAAGTATGGATAAAGAGTGGACATTCTAGAATGCTTCAGCCTGATAAATAAAAGGCCACTGAAATGACCCAGTTTCTGCCAGACTGGTTGTCGATATCAAAACTTTGTAACACCATGGATAGTACATTTGGTAATATTACTGGATAAGATCCCAAAGATTCGAATGATTATATTTATAAGAATGGACCAATCAGGTACTAGAATCATTGAATGAAATATACTGAATCTTTTTGAGTTCTTCATTTCTAGCTTTTCATCTTGACATGAGAGGAGAACTACTGCTGAACCTGGCTGGATTAATACTACCATTCTCTAACTGGAATTCTTTATAATTTAAAGCTTCTCTGACTGGATTGATACACCTAAGTTTTGCTTTGGCCAACTACATTTAATCCTTTATGGCTTGAATTATGATTTGTTGCTAATTTTAGTTTAAAGGGTAATGATCGTCTTCAAACTGGAAAAATTATGGAGTAAAATAGTTAAACTACCACTGAGAATTTTTGCATTTCATAAACTGATTGGCTGATAGAGTATCGTACCGCTCGCCATGTTCCGGCGTTTTCCGACAGATGTCGATCAACGCTCGGCTAAGATCATGAAATCGGTGGGTAAAATACTGCAGGAGTACCTGGTCAGTTGCAATCTGGAGGTATCTGGCATCTACCCATATACTGAACTAATACGTATAAGGCAGGTTTGAATCAAAAATAAAAAGATTAAACAATTGAACTTTAAGAATTTCTCTCTCATTTACACACACAAATATACACACATATACAAACACACATAGACACACAAACACACACGTGTGTTGACTTTTGTTTTACATGGGAGTCGCTACTTATCAGTGTCTGAAGGTCATTCGAGGATAAGGGTTAATGAATGTCAGGTGGTTGGTGAGACACTAGCATAATAATTGGTAGTATTGCAAATTGTGTAAAATTTGATTGTTTAAGAGGACAACTCAACAAGAACTTGTTTATATTATACTTGCAAATGACCATGTTGTAGTTAGCTGGAAAGCAGTTCCGCAGTGTTAAGTTCAACAGGTGGGCAGTTCTAGATAAGAGACTTTGTTCATGGAACTTGCACTTAGATTTAGGTACAGAGAGTAATTGTATAATTATAACAACTCTCAGTCATTAATCATGTGGGGAGTTAAAAAACAAGGAGGGGGAGACACAAATATTTTTAACTTTGGGGAGTGCATGCATCAGATATAGAAAAAGACAGGATTTAAAAAAAATAGGTAAACATTTAGCTGAATGTGTTTTCACAAAGAAAATTGTAAACTGGAGTTTTAAAAAAAATCGATGTTAAATATTTCTTGACAAAACTATATTTAATATCCGTAATTAAATAAATTTTCTTTTCTCTACGTCCTCTTTGGATCATTTTTCTATTACAAGAATGGTTCTACATTCAAGAGAAACTTTGTAATGGCATCAAAAGCACCACCAGCAAAAATTGATGCATGGGTCAAGGCTACATGCTATCTATGTAGGACAAATAAATGGGATTTGAGGTAGATAGATTCACAAAATGGCCAGAAGTTATCAAATGTAGGCAACAAACTTGTTACACAAAATCTTTGCAAAATTTTGTTTTCCTGTGATACTGTAATACATGAAAAATAGATCCGCCCAATAATTCTTACCATTTTTGAGATCCAAGATGAAGCTTGTAGTCGAGAAGGCAGTTGTTTCAGATCCAATATTGATTTGGTATATAGTCTGGATTGTTTTAACTAAATCTTCACTTAGTACAGATTCCAACAGAGACAAAATTCTCTTTGGCTCTTTCATCTTTTCGGTTGCATCTTCTGAACGTGAAGGTTTTATTTGATGACTATTCACCTTGCCTAAAAAAAAAAACAGGAAAAATATCAGTGGAGATAATATTTTACCTTTTCTTGTTGTGTCAAATTCTTGGCAAAAAATTAACATATTTTGCTACAATGTATTTTATAGAAATTTGATAATTTTATAAATATTAAAAGCACTTTCATAATTTTTATATTTATCGACTTTGATAATTTTATAAATATTAGATCAACTTTGGTAACTTTATAAATATTAGATCAACTTTGGTAACTTTATAAATATTAGATCAACTTTGGTAACTTTATAAATATTAGATCAACTTTGGTAATTTTTATAAATATTAGATCAACTTTGGTAATTTTTATAAATATTAGATCAACTTTGGTAACTTTATAAATATTAGATCAACTTTGATAATTTAAAAAATATTAGATTAACTTTGATAATTCTAAAAAGGCCAATTTTACTAAAAGTAGAATGTTTTTTACCTTTAGAAAAATTTCCATTTAACAAAGCTAAAGACAACTGCTTCAACGGAGTTGGTATACCAGGCAAAGAAGATTTACTGTCTTCACTGAACGAAAGGCATTTCGGTAAAGGTACTTTTGATGTTGAAGGTGCTGCAAGAACTTTGACAAGTGATCTAGCAAAGAAGAAACAAGAATTCGGATCAGGTTACAATCAAAGTTTCTGCATCATGTTTGGTCATTTTTGCTTCAATAACAGCGTATTCGGACGTATTTCATGGAGAAAGGTTAACAGTACAAAAGAGGCCTTGTGACACATGCATATGTATTTGTTAAAAAACAGTTTTATCATTGATAGTCAAGGAAATTATGGCATGTGTAGATATGGGAATCTCATCCCAACCAATCTCAGAGAATCTGATAAATTCAAGATTTTCAGCTACGGTCCGAACAAATCTCTCGAGATAATTTGTTCAACAAATATATTATTTTATTAAAAAAAGGAGTAATTTACTGATTTATTTAGTTTTTTAAAGTCTTTCATGCCAATAAATTTTCTTTGAGTGCATTTTGTCAAACTCTGGAATATTTCTGTCAAACTTGGGAATCTGGGTGGAATTTCGGACAATGTCTATTTACCTTCAATATACGGTCAATCATGATGCAGCCGGTGATGACCGGAATTGCTTGCCATGTAATCGTAGTTCAAAATAAGGGACAAATTTGCTTCACTTGAATTAATGTTTTATTTTCGGCACATATGTTAGATGCAATGCTTTGAATTTTAATTTTGTGCTATTCTTTCACATGGACAATGCTAAGTAACCTTGCTGGTAGGTAATAAAAATATTATTTTTGTTGTAGTCTTGCAGGTCAGTAATAATCAAGATAAACACACTGATACAATCAACAATATGTGTATTAGAAAGGAAGGTCAGAAAGTGGGAAGAGTCAACCCAGTGCCCCTAAAGGAGCACCCTAGCCTTTTAAGAATTGCCTGGGCAGCCCTATCGCCATTCCCTGTTGGGATGCCTCAAACAGTAAGCAATATACTTACTCCACCAAAAAGATGAGAGTCAAGGCCTATGAGGGTGAATCTCCTAGGATTATCCAGAATGAATACCTCAGCCTGCCAGATAAAAAGCCACTGAAATGATCCAGTTTCGGATAGACAGATTGTTGAGATCATAATTGCAGCTGGCATGTATCGGTAGTTGGAGAGATTGGCCAAATGAATACCGCAAATCACTACCCATAATATGTTAAATACAACTATATTTATAGTCTCTAGATAAGTCCATTATTCCTGAAATGGGTATATCAGCTTAGTCCACAACAATTTCTTATACAACGGTTACGTAATTCGGTAAATAAATGTTTTGAAATACTTACAATTCACATCTGCTGATCTCAATACCCCAACTTGTGGAAACTTCTCTGCAATCATCCTTTAAAATAAAATTTTTAAAATATTCCACACTTTAAAACGTGTCAAACTAGAGACTTGCTTACAAGATCTTTTAAAAAACAAGTTTGATACATTTTAAAAATTCTTTGAATCAAATTGATATAAAAAAATTACTACTAATATTAATAACAGCTCCAAACCCACAACAGCTGTAGTAGTAGTAGTAGTAAGAGTAGTAGTAGTAGTAGTAGTAGTAGTAGTAGTAGCAGCCGAAGCAGCAACACCAGTTGTTTTTACTTCTGATAGCCATGGGAATTTTCTTGAAATCACTTAATAAAATTCAGTGGGCTGTACTTAGGTTAGGTCACTGTGTTTCTGGATTCATGAGATGAATATTGATAATTTGTATTGTTTGAATTGTTTGGACTACTGTTCTCCTCTTGTGTGTTATTCTCACAATGTTTCAATTGATGTAACCTTCAGCCTTCTTCAGGTATATCTTAAACTCGAGAATCTTTATATCAAACGTCAGTCATGAGGTTATGTTGGCCGAAACTTTTAAAAAATAACACTCAAAATGAGAATAGTAGTCCGAATAATCCAATTAATACAAATTAGGTCACCGTGTTGCATTGTAAAAATTAGAAATCCCAAATAATTATTATTTTTTAATTTTAATAATGTGTCTTATCAAATGCGTCTGCAATGTTAGACTGTGTAAGGTGTTTACTTTGGTCAAAATCACCTGTTCCTTCTTTCATCAAACTATTTTGATTATCAATACCTATCAAAGACATTCTGATATAAAACCTATCTAAGAACACTGCCAAGTAAATGAAGTACCTTCATGTGAAATTTCATAAAAATCGGCCTAGCTGTTTTCGAGTCCATAGGAAACAAACTCGCACACACACAGATACACACACGAAGTTCCTTTTATATAAAAGTACACACACACATATATAACAGTAGTTGACATTTAAAATCCAAATATATATTTATATTTTTTCTTTCATAATATTTTATTTTGTCTTACACGTATTTCGTTAAACGGCATAAAAACACCAAACAACTAAGAGACAGTTTATATGGTTCCTCAAAAAAAAAACCCAAAAAACAAGCAGTTCCAGGGTCTTTTTTTTTTTTTCAAATTAACGAGAATAAAAGCTAGTGAAAATAAATTAAAATTGTTAAAAGTCATACGATTCATAAAAAAAAAACTTATTGAAGATATAACTGAGATGTTTCTGGAGAGAAGATTGGAGTATTTTTTTTTTAGTCCCACGAGGATGCATCAATGTTTAATGTACCATGTTTAATCTTCTATAATTATAGCCGTGCATATAGGATTTTAGTTTCAAAACTAACGGTAGAAAACTGTTTAAAATTTAGGGGATAATTTAAGGGATATTGTTCTTAAAAGATTTTTTTTTTTAATTTAGGGGATATTGTTCTAAAGTATAAAACAAAAACTATGCAACTGATTTTTTTTTCTGAGGAACATCTGAACTGTCTGATGAGTTCTTTGGTGTTTGTACATCATTCAATGAAACACATGTAAGACAATATAAAATATAACGAAAGAAAAAACATAAATATATATTTGGATTTGAAATGTTAACTACTGATATATATGCTCTGAAAGTGTTAAAACATTTTCATTGAGCTTTATTAATTGTGCTAATTGAAAAGAAATTCTTTATATGCAAAAATCAGACAAACCTTTTGTTTCATTTACAAGCAAAACAACTCAGAGAAACGAAATAGTTCCAGAGATATTTTTTCCAAATTAAAGAGGATAAAAACTAGTGAAAATAAATGAAAATTGTTAAAAGTCATACGATTCATAAAAAAAAAACTTATTGAAGATATAACTGAGATGTTTCTGGAGAGAAGGTTGAAGTATTTTTTTTTGTCCGACGAGGATGCATTAATGTTTAATGTACCATGTTTTATCTTCTATAATTATAGCCGTGCATATAGGATCTCCACCTTTCTCCCCCCCCTCTCTCTATATATATATATATATAACAGTAATCTATGAACAAGCATAGCTTGACTGTTCTACAACTTGAATATGTATAAAGAAATATTGTTCTACAACTTGAATATGTATAAAGAAAATTGTAGACAAGATAAAATAAAGAGGTATATATGAATTTATTTGTTAGTTCAATAATGAAAAAACATCAGTGAGAGGAGGTGTTATAAATGCTCTTTATACCTAGGCATTTCGAAGCCTGATGCTTCTCATCAGAAGAGGAGAAAGAAGCTAGGTTACAGGTATAGCAAAATATAAAAACTAGCTTAAGATACATTTTTATGTATATATTTGTGTATCGTGTATTTTTTTATATTCTTTTTATTTAGATTCTGGTTTTGCTAGTTTCTTTTTTGTTCTATTCCTCCCCACTACCCCACATTGTTTCTGTTGCGTAGACGATCGTCTCATTTTTTTGTTATATTTCCCTTCCTCAACCCAGCTATCCATAACGTACTATTTTAGAATGCTCCCCACCTTAGTTTATTAAATAAAACTTCCTTCTAGCCTTTTTATCTTAAAAATTTTTTTCCAGCTCTTTACCCTTCTTCTAATCTCTCCATTCTACCTCGTGTCTTTTAATGTACCTTAAACTAGTTGTTACATTTCCCGATATCTGTAACCTAGCTCCTTTATCCTCTTCTGATGAGAAGCATTAGTCTTCGAAATGCCTAGACATTTATAGCCCTTTCTCCCATTGTTGTTCTCCCTGACAAATATAAATTCATATATAAAGAAAATGTCATACACCAAAAATCACATAAATTTTTTTTTTTTTTTTTTTTTTTTTTACATGGGGGTCACCACTTATCAAGGCCCGAAGGCCACTCAGGGACTAGAGTTATTGCGTGTACAGTAATTAATAAGTTAGTATTGTAGTAATCATTAGTATTGGGGGTTTTGATAGAGTGTCTTACTTAAGGGGGTGGTTTGTCAGGAGTTTGTTTATGTTGGACTTGAAGACATCCAAGTTGTAGTCATGTGGGAAACAGGCAAGCGGCAGAGAGTTCCACTGGCGTGCAGTTCTAAGAAAGAAGCTTTGCTCATGGAATCTACATTTGGATTTAGGCACAGATAAAGAGTGGGGAAAATTATTGACAGTAGTTTCAGCCAGACGGGTGTTTCTCATGAAAGATTGGTGAGGGGGGACGAGGGATTGGAGCTCAGACGAGCACCCGCCATGGAAATAGCGATAAAACAAAGACAGGCTTGCAATGTCTCTTCTGTGGGAACAAATAAATTTATTTTTAAATAAGAAAATCAAATTTTATAGCTAAACTACAAAGAATGATTTTGTGACATCTTGAAAACAGGCTAACTCCAAATTTTAGCGTAGATGATCGTCTCATTTAGGATTTTAGAAAACATTAAACTCAACTCTACTTTAAAATGATTTTCTTTACACTACACCAGATGCCTTATCTACCGCACAAGATATCTCAGCTACGACAGAGATGTCTAAGCTATCACACCAGATACCTAATCTACCACACCAGCTGCCTAATCTACCCCACCAGTTGTCTAATCTACCGGATGCATAATCTAAAACACCAGGTACCTAATCTACCACCAGGTGGCTAATCTACCATAATAGATGTTAAATCTACCACATGAGATGGCTAATTTGCAACACTAGATGTCTATTCTACTCCACAAGATGCCTAATCTACCACTCCAGATGCCTTATCTAACACACTGAAAATGCAAACTCTAAGTAGAATCTACCACTAATCTAATGCTCCAGATACCTTATCTACTCCACCAGATGTCTAATCTACCACACCAGATGTCTAATCTACTCCTCCAAATATATAATCTACAATACTAGATGTCTATTCTACCACACCAGATTTATATTCTACTATACAAGATGTGTAATCTACCACACAATATGTCTAATCTACCACAACAGATGTCTAATTTACCACACCAAAAGTGCAAACTCTAAGTGGAATCGACTCACCTGCACAGAGTTAACAATTGCAGTTTTTTCTTTCTCAATTTCATCCAATGACCTTTTGGTGAGTTGTTTAACTAAAGCCATTTGCACAAGAAGGCGAGTTGAGTGATTCAGATCTTGTACACAAGTAACTGACTTCTGTACATCGATAATACGAAGGTAGACATCAGCTCCGACTTCAATGGCAGCACCGTCTGCAGTCAAAAGCTGAGAAAGATAGAAAATATTAAGCATATTTATGGTTCACTTGAATGCGATAGAAATTGTATACATGAAATGAGAAGGAGTTTAGCGCTTGAATCAACCAGACACAATCGATAATGTGACCCTAACCCTAACCCGACAGACACAAAGGGGGTTGCAGAGTTTTTATTTTATGATGTCATCCAGTGCATATGGGGAGAACATTGCAAGACAAAACTCGTTTCCTTCAATAATTACAAGAAACCTTCTCTACCACCAATAGCAATGCCAATGACTCTTTATCTGAAAGTACATCCTTTAAAGTCCTCGGCCTAACGCTCTCAGGAAACAGGAGTTGGAACAATTACATTGTGAACATTGCCAGGACCGCTGCGAAGAAGGTAGGTTCTCTCTACCATGCTAGAAAGAAACTAATGCCCAAAAGTATACTATACCTCTATAAGGCCACCATTCGCCCATGTATAGAGTATTGTTGTCATATTTGAGCTGGTGCATCTACCACTAGTCTCTCGCTCCTAGACAAGGTTCAAAAGAGAGTCGCCAATCTGATAGGTCCTGAACTGTCATCTAAACTTCAGCCCCTGTCCCATCGACGAAATGTTGCATCCCTCTGCCTTTTCTACAAATACTTTAACGTTGAATGCTCTGACGAACTGCAAGCACTTGTGCCCCCCCCCAACAAACCCGACAAGTAGCTAAATCCCACCTCTTCAAAGTAGAGATCCGTAGATGTAAGAGAGCCTTCTACTCCAGTAGTTTCTTTCCCAGGGCAGCTAAACTTTGGAATTCCCTGCTGGGCCCCTGCTTCCCCAACTGTACTGACATGCAGAAGTTCAAGTGCAACGTGAACCGACATCTTACTGCCCAACTTCCTACACATGTCCCTGATAGTAGCCCCCTACAACAAAGTGGCAATATGCCTTGTTTGGGGTGAAAATGTAATAAAAAATACATATATATATAGTTGCAATTTGTTGTTTCTTTTAGTGATAATGCCAGCTATTATGAACACTATCATATGTTTCCTAAGTGATGACAGAGTTTCTTCCCTTACATATATATTATATGCATTAAGTTATCTCTATTATAGGACTTAGTTAATTTATGGGATTACTTTTATAAATTAAATAAATAAAATAGATAAATACCGTAATGAGAGTAAGTACATATAATATCTATACATATAAAAGGCAAAATGTGTGTTAGTGTGTGCGTTTTTTGTGTATGTCCAGCAAAGGCTTTTGGGAGGAGGGGGGCGCTCAGGGGAGGGGTCACTGTTTCTTAGAACCTTTTATATACTACCTAGATTATAATATCTCTGATTTACGAAAGGGAGTCGCGTGTATCTTTTATTTGGCCGACTTTTACACACTATTTTTGTGATATTTCTTGGTCTCCACCTGTTTCTTTGGCTTTTCCATGAAAAAAATGCGAAACTGAACATATAGCAAAACGAAGCTCCCTGACACTTGTGTCGAGGACGTCCAGAAAAGCAATCAGCTTTAATAAATAAATATAATATAGATAAAAAAAAATGATATGAAATTTAAAATGGAAGCAGAGAGACATAGAAGCTCAACGTTTCGCCTGTCTTATGCAGGCTTTCTCAAAAGGGACGGTCAATGACGAGAGTGTCAAATGTTTAGGGCTATATATATTAATAGGGCGAAGTCTTTATGTAAACAAATGAAGCATGCATGGTGCCCTGTGAGTGCACAGTGAACGAGGTAAAAAAATGACTAAGTTCAGCATTGCCCCCCCCCACCTCATTTAGCTCCAAAAGTCTCCAGGGGACGTCAAATCCTGGTGAAAATGAACAAGCGGTGCAGTTTTAGGCCTTAACATATATAAATTTGAGTTCTGCACCATGCAAAAAAAAAAAAAAAAAAAATGACTAAGTCCATCATTTGCGGCTCCATCATTTAGCCCCAAAAATCCCCAAACCTTAACATATTTCAATTTGAGTTCAGCAATCCCTCTTACTGTCAACTATCCAACATAAACATAGGGAAAGTATTTTTGAACCTAATAGATAAGCATTTTACCATAAATAATCCACTTAGGAAGATATTTAATAGAAAAACCATTAAAATAAGTTACTCGTGCACTAAAAACATGGACAGAATAATTAGCACTCATAATAGTAAAATATTAAACAACTCTAATAAAAATAAGGCTACAGTAGACAAATGTAACTGCCAAGTGAAAAATAACTGCCCACTGAACGGTAATTGTAAAGTTGAGTGCGTGGTTTATAAGGCCACGATCCACCCAGAAGATAATAACAGGGACAAAAAAGTTTACTTCGGTATCTCCGCCGGAAACTGGAAACAACGTTTTTATAACCACAAACATTCTTTCAATAACCCAGAACTTAACAAAACCGAGTTAGCTAAACAATGGTGGTTATTAAAAAATGAGAACCGATCCCCAGTGGTTTCATGGTCAATCCTATGTTATTTGGATGTTCCAAACGGCTTTAGGCAGAGATGCAGTTTATGCCTCGAGGAAAAAATAAGAATCCTGAAGTACGAACACAATAATCTCCTAAATAAACGAGATGAACTGATGGCCAGATGTAGACATAAATGTAAATTTAAAATAACCAATAACTCCAGATCCGACGAACAGATAATTCTATAACGGTAAAGAGACCGAATTTAACACCACTAGATTATTTACGATAAACCCTCCCACCCCACCGGCAATTATAGTGCTGTCCGGTATATACTCGATAATAACTACTTGATGATTTGTTGTCCGAAATCTAAGTTGGGTGTACTTTTTTCCGAAATACCTGTCTATCCAAATTACTTAATAATAAATGAGATAGCTTTAAGAAAATAGTTTCTCTCTGCAGATAATACATTAGTTATTAAACTGAGTTCAGTCAAAAAGATCAAATACTACCACTAAACATTATTAGATTTAATATAAATTAACACAAAACTGTAAAATAATAACTATTTTATTTATTTGTTTATGCGTGCATGAAAGTACTTTTGTGTACGGAATGAATAAAAGTATATATTAACCGAAACTATATACGTCCTATGGAATATTGCAATTTTCTGCATCTTAATCAATTAAGAAGTGAAATATTAGTGAGCAAAATTACAACGACCGCTATAATCACCAATAAAATTAATTACATAAAAATATATAAAATATTAACTACATAAGACTCAATTTTTTTAATTCATAGTAATATATTACAAATACAATATTTAAATGTATTATAAGATAATATTTATTTCTAACTAATTTTAACATGATAACATACAGATAGCTTTAAAACTTTGTATATATAAAAAAAATTTTTTTTTATTTTTTTATTTATCTTTTAATAGACTTACTTTCCATGACTCAATTAACTCTAGGACGCGCGTATAATCTCCATTTTCTTTCCCTTCTCTTTCTCAGAGATTCTAGACTAATGAAACCATATGACAGGCAGCGGATGGTCACTCTCTCCTTTTTTTCTTTCTTCTTCTTTTTCCATTACGCGCTGCTTATTCTATATTTCTCCCTCTTCTTCCTAGGTTAGTAAACGCGTGTCAAGGCATTTACGTGTAAGAACGTGCATATTTAGGAGTGTGTGTGTGTGTGTGTGTGTGGTTACATCGAGCTGCCGTTTATAAGTGTCATAATATTTTTTTTTTTTTCCTTTTAAAAAATCCCTCCCACCCTCTCTATAAAATGTATTAAGTGGATTGCTACTACCACCCCCTCTGGTTTTTTGACGGTCGAGGCCCGATTCTTTTTCTTTCTTTCAGTATCAAAAATGTAATTGTCTAGATGCTTGAAAATACCATAAGGTTGACATAAATTATTGCATCGACAATTATGTAATTTCCGTGTTATATTTTTATTTATATCTATATATATATATATATATATATATATATATATATATATATATATAAATATAACACGGAAATTACATAATTACATATATATATAGTCAACCACATACAGTACTGTTTCGCTGTTTCACAGCTCATCAGTGCAGCTAGACAGGCAACTACCTCAAGCCAGGATTGAAACCCGGCCATCTGTACGACAGTCAAGGCTCCTAAGAAAAAAGGGCATAGTACAGAAGTGTCCTTCCCTCCCCTTTAATTTTATTTTGAATATCTATCAGTCAGACACCCTTACCCCACCCCATTGCTATCGAGACATGCGGCAACCAAATATCCACACGTTAACCCATGAAAGGAAGAGAGTTAGACACCCCATCGCCCCCCCTCCCTCCCTCCAAGTCATTCGGCAAGACACATGCCAAGGTTACAACGAGAAATCATCGAGACACCCCATCTGAAACCCCAAATGAAGCAGCAGGGGGAAGGAGAACAAAAGGAAGAGGAGAAAAACAAACTTTTAGGGAGAATCACATGCTTACATGCGGGACTGCGGGACACAAAAAAAAGGGGGTTTCATTGAGAAGATGACATGAAACTGATCGCGGCCAAAACATTAACGTCATCAGCGAATATGGTTCGCATAATAAATCGGAAGCCCACTCAATGTTAACCTCCTCCCTAGAGCCGAAAGGGAGGTTCGGATATGTGGGAATGAAACGTCCTAATATCGGTGGTTGAGAAACAAGTGAGAACGAAAATATAAGGGAAGGGAAATGGAGAAGTGAAACCTGAAAGACACTGAATCGCACGCCGACGAAGGTGGATTGCCTCACAGCTAAGTATCGTTCAATATCATCTCCCCCCCCCCTCCTCATACTTTATCAATGTCTACTCGCTGGACTGATTTGTTTTTTTTTGTTGTTGTTGTTTTTTGTTTTTTTGACCTGCATGTTTTCTTTTATTATTATTTCATTTAAATGTTTTGTCTTGGTTGTTGAACTTTTATGCATAATAAATGACATGTGTATGGCATATGACCGTGTTGTTCCGTTATTCATTGGCTGGTATTTCGTTAACCGTGAATCTCATAAGAACATTCCACGATGGAAGTAATGTCAAGAATCTGGGTAGGTGCTACTTGGTTGTAATAATTTTACAGCCGACACGTACATAATTTTTTTTTTATTTTACGATATGTTTCGGGAACAAATTCCCTTTTGGGATTTTTCAACCGGGACGTCTGAAAACCACCCCTTCTCAGGTGCATGCTATCATAAAAAATCTTGACACTTCAAAAGCATGTGGACTTTATCTCATCCCGGCTGTGCTATTAAAAATGTACTCCGCTGAAGTAGCTCCAATCATCTCCAAACTTTACAACAAATGCCTTAATGAATCTTGCTTTCCTGCCTGCTGGAAAACTGCTTCTGTGGTACCAGTTTTCAAGAATTCTGGCGAAAGAACTGACTCAGTAAATTACCACCCCATTAGCCTCCTCCCACTTTTTGCCAAATTATTTGAGTCCATAATTAACCAAGCTCTAGTCCATCACCTTACAGATGCTAAACTTCTGACTGACCAACAATATGGATTTAGGCAAGCCCGTTCCACAGCAGACATTCTAACTGTAATCTCCGAGCGTATATACCACTCACTTGAAAAAGCAGGGGAGGGTAGAGCGGTAGCTCTAGATATATCAAAGGCTTTTGACAGGGTATGGCATGAAGGTCTTCTCAGGAAAATCAGATCATATGGTATCACTGGAAGAATACTTAACATAATTAAATCCTTCTTAAATAAGAGAAAAATCCAGGTTGTCCTCGATGGTCATACATCTAAACAATTATATGAATGTGGGAGTGCCTCAGGGGTTTGTCCTTGATCCTCTATTATTCCTAATATTCATAAATGACCTCCCTGACAAAATTGTCTGTGAGATGGGTATATATGCTGATGACACCACGCTCTATAACAGACACAGCAGGAAAACAAATGAACACATATCAAAAGAAATGGCAGAAACACTAGAGGATGACCTCCAATCTGTAGTGGAATGGGGACAAAAATGGATGGTCACATTCAATGCTGCCAAGACTAAACTTGTTTCCTTCAATAACTACAAGAAACCTTCTCTACCACCAATAGCAATGGCCAAAGACTCCTTATCTGAAAGTACATCTTTTAAACTCCTCGGCCTAATGTTCACAGGAAACAGGAGTTGGAAAAATTACATTCAGAGCATTGCCAGGACTGCTGAGAAAAAGGTAGGTTCTCTCTACCATGCTAGAAAGAAACTAATGCCCGAACGTATCCTGTACCTCTATAAGGCCACCATCCGCCCATGTATGGAGTATTATTGTCATATTTGGGCCGGTGCATCTGCTACTAGTCTTTCACTTCGAGACAAGGTTCAAAAGAGAGTCACCAACCTAATAGGTCCTCAACTATCATCCAAGCTTCAGCCTCTGCCTGTTCTACAAGTACTTTAAAGGTGAATGTTCTGACGAACAGCAAGCACTTGTACCCCCTCGACATAAATACCCTCGACAAACCCAACAAACAGTAAAATCCCACCCCTTCACAATTGAGATCCCTAGATGTAAGAGAGCCTTCTACTCCAGTAATTTTTTCCCCAGAACCACTAGACTTTAGAATTCCCTTCCAGGTTCCTGCTTCCTCAACTGTACTGACATGCAGAAGTTCAAGTGTAATGTGAACCGACATCTTGCTGCCCGACTCCCCCCACCTAGTACCCTTGTAGCCTGTGTCCCTAATAGTAACCCCCTACATCAAAGTGGAAATGTGCCTTGTTTGGGGTTAAAATGTAAAAGAAAAAAAATATATATATATATATATATATATATATAGATAGATAGATAGATAGATAGATATATGGAGATATATAGATAAACATACACATATTCAAAAACATCACAGATCATCAGATATGTTTAGACCAGAAGCAATGGAAAATGAAATAAGAATAATAAAAATAGAAAGAAATAAGTGTCAGCAGGAAGGGTGAAAGAACACAGCAAGGTAAAAAAAAAAAAAAGAAATCTGGTCAGGAGAGAGAGAGAGAAAAGAGATTTAACATGTAGCAAAATAATCGGAAGTACATAAATATAAGAAAAGAAAGAGGAAGAAAATTTGTCAAATGTTAAGCTGTGCAAAATCAACGTCTTTTTTTTTTACTCCACATCATTCAGTATAGACTATCGAACATATAAATAAAGTATTGAACATATAAAATAAAGTATATTGAACATATAAAATAAAGTATTGAACATATAAAATAAAGTATTGAACATATAAAATAAAGTATTGAACATATAAAATAAAGTATTGAACATATAAAATAAAGTATATTGAATCGCTTTAAAAGATGAAGTATATTTTTACCACCCTACTACAGGGTATGTTTTTGGCAGACATATAATTAAACAGGTTTCCCTATCTCTGACAAGATTATGGTAAAACTTAAGTATCGAAACAAATGCTTACCTGTTGCGGAGGCACATTAAATGCACGTGTCCTGATGTCAACAAAATGGTGACGGTCAATCATAGGCAAAACAAACACGATGCCTGTCAGAAACAAAAAACAAACAAATAAATAACTTATTAAATAAATCCTGAATATATATATATATATATATATATATATATATATATATATATATGTTTTTATTTTTTTATTAACGTTTTATCTGTTTGGCTGCATATGTTTCCGATGTTGGACCATGTTGACGATACGACAGCTCCGTTAGGCCTCGCAGAAGTGGTTGTTAGTCATTAGAAAAAAGGTGTTTTTAAGAAAAAACAAAAAGAAAAGGGGAGGGGGGAGAGGCGGGTGTTGACAATATTTCAGTTTTGAAGGTTAAAGATACATTCGATTGTATTGTGTATGTGGGGGTAGTAGATTCAGGTAAGGCGTGGGTGGAGATATATGGATATAGTGAGGGGGAGGTGGAGAGGATGATAAAGAGAAAAGTGAGGGAGGTAAGGAGAGGAGGAAAAGTTTCAATATTTTGGTTTTAAATTTTAACTGGCTTTTGTTTTTTTCGCAAGGTATATTAAATAGATGGGAGAGGGAGAGAGAGGGAAAGAGAGGTAGAGAGAGAGGGAAAGAGAGGGAGAGAGAGAGAGAATGGGTTAGTGTAGATGTCATTTTTTTTTTGACATACAATGTTCGTTTAAAGGTTTGCTGTTGCACGTTGGCTAGTTCCTTGTCATTTATAAAGGGTTTATTTTATATTACATAGGTTAACGCACGCACACATTTGCATACATACATATATATATATACATATGTACACTTCTAAGCAACCACATACAGACACATACGTACATGCACACATATATAAACAAAGTAAATGCAGACATATATGGGTTCATAAGTAGACATACACACATACACAATTCTTATACATATATGTACACTGATAAAAGTATATAGGCACATATACACATATATATGCATATGTATACACACAAGCCCACTTATATAAGTATATGTGGAGATAAAGTCTTAAGTAAGAAGCAGATGTACATACATACATACACATACATATGCATCCACTCTTACACATGTATATGCAATTACATAAATATAGATATTAATAAGTGTTAATAAAATTATAAGCACGTAGACACATATAGGCATACACATACATATATATATATACATATATATATATATATATATATATATACATACCTATAAACATATTCATATATATATACAGATATGTCCAAATTTATACTAAGTAAATAAGGTAAAGTTAAGACAAATAGACAATAATAGATAAATAAATAATAATAATATAAAATATATATATATATATATATATATATATGAAATAAATAAAAATATAAAATTTTAAAATTTTAATAAAAGATTAAAATTAAAGTTAAAGAAAGTAAGCAGATGGTTGTGGTTATATTGCGAGGTTAGGCAAATGCATCGCAAAGTTTCCATATATATATTGGGTGGGCCCCCAACTTGGTGCATTGGGCATATACATACATACATATATGCACATATACACACACACACACACACAATATATATATATATATATATATATATATATATATATACATACATATAACATATATATACACATTTATACACAGACATGCACCTACCTGTACCAAGCAAACAAGGCAAAGCTAGGAAAAGAAGGTAATTGATAACAGATATAAATAAATAGATAAATAAATAAATAAAAATAAAGAAATGTACGGGTGCAGTTAACGAGGAGAGGCCAGGTAGATTCATCGAAAATTCAAACACATATGGGGTGGACCACCAACCTGGCGCTTTGGGCAGTGGCTTCGTTTGATTTCACTTTCAGTGCTAAATGCATCGCTGATACAGGCACACATACACATATATATAAACACAAATTTGCACATGAACTCAGGTAACAGCTGTATCTGTACACAGATGTTCAGCCATGCACACCTGCAGAGACACATGTATATATGTGTAGATATAAACAGCTAGATGCACGCAAACACACATCCGTGCCTACGGACACATATATACTTATATCCACACATGCATCTATATACGATACACGGGGGCACATTCCCACACGCGCACACAGAAACGCACACACAAGCAAACATAAGGATATATATATATATATATATATATATATATATAATTGACGAATATTGGCTGAAGAGAGCTCGATAAGGATACCTTAAACGGGCCTTATTATCGGGCTTGAAACCGACGGTACCAATGACCTGTCTCAACTAACAACTTTCTGTACACAAAAAATATATATATATATATATATATATATATATATATATATATAGGCCCAGTTTGACAAATATAGATGAAGATACATGCACGGATGTCTAGTGAGATGTAGATGTACATGCACACACACACACACACACACACATACGCGCGCACACACACACATGCATTCCTATATCCGTATATAGAATTATACAACTATACATATAGAGAAAAGCAGATGGCCTCACACACACATAGACATATATACATGCATATACACAGAGACATGCACATCTATGCTAAGCAAGTAGAATTAAAGTTATTGTTGCTGGTTTAATTTTTAGGGGGCCTGTATTGATTTGCTTGGCTTGTTGGATATGGATTAGTTTATAGTGTCTAGGGAAAAAAGGGGGGTATATATGCACATACAGATATCCATACAAAACATATATATATGTATGAATTTATGTCTCCACATAAAACGTTAAAAGGAGATATAATATTTTATGTACCAATTTTCAGTATTATTTTTCTTTTTTATTCTTATTGACCCCAAAAAGGTGCAGCACCAGTTGAACGTAAGGGGCTACAATTTGGAACCAAATCTAAAACTACTACTATGTAGGGAGTTCAGCAGCGAGAGTCACATTACACTTAAACTTCCTGCATGTTAATACAGTTAGGGAAGCAGGGAAATGGGAGGGAATTCCAAAGTCTAACAGAGGGAAGAAACTATTAGAGTAAAAGGCTTTCCTGCATCTATAGATCTCTACAGAGTAGGGGTGGGATTTTGCTGCTTGTTGGGTTAGTCAGGAGTATATATGTCAAGGAGGGACAAGTGCTAGGAGTTCGTCAGAGCACATTCTATTAAAACACTTCTAAAACAGACACATTGATGCAACATTTCGATGATGAGACAGGGGTTGGAGTTTGGTTGATAGTGTGGGACATATTAGGTTGGAGATACGTTTTTGAACCCTGTCTGAAAGCGAGAGACTAGTGGAAGATGTGGCAATAATACTCCATAGTGCTGACAGCGTGAGTAGAGCTAGGTAGTACCTATTTACAATGCCTCCCCACGGGACAGAGTTAGACACCAGGGTCGTTTTTTTAACATGGAGAAAAGGTACAAAAATAAAAAATTGTCTCAGTCGTGAAGGACTGTTCCGCTGCTGAAAGAGAACAAGGAATGAAAGTGCTATCTGAAGAACAGCATGACAATTTTAGCTAGTTAAACTAAATATTATATGTATATACGAAGACCAGGCAACAGAAATTTCATGCATTTTAACCTGACGATTCCTTATGGGGGATAAAACGTGGAAGATTCTGTGTAGCTTAATTCCCATATATCTTCATAACTTTCTTATACATATATATGAAATCATAATTAATACATTTTAAACTTTTGAAATATACACTATTAATATAAGAAAGCTCTAGTTGATATAAACTATTGATTATTGAATTTATTTTTAGCGGGGGATTTGAACTATATCCTAGAAACTTAAAAGCATGTATGTTTTAATTGAAAGAACATATAGAAATTAATCTCAGCCAGGGTAGCTTTTGAATTGTCTTAGTTCAGTAATTTGAGCTTTTCCTATGCTATCATGGGAAAATAGACAGACAAAGTTTGCATTCAAAATGGTAGTGTTCAGGCAATGATTAAGTAAGGGATAGGCAATCTATATATATATATATAAAAATGAAAGTGTCTGTCTGTGTGTGTACATTTCCCTACACAATAACTCTGTCAATTTTTAGTCTACAGACTCGAAATTTGATATACAGGGTACTGAGATTTGGGAAAATCGATGTGATCAGTTTCCGGCCGGAAATTTGGCGATTAAGGAGTCAAAGTTTAACGATTTGACCTTTGAGAACTCTACCAAACTCCTCCAACAATTTTGGGTCTACACACTTGAAATTTTAGATATAGGTTCCTTGGACATGGACTTAACTTAATAACTTAATTTGAGCCCAAAACAATAATTCTTAAGGGGTCATAATAAGGGTCAAAGTTAAAAAAAATTGACCGTTTTTTTTAGCTCAGCATACACCTCCAAACACCCGGGCAACGCCGGGCTTAAATGCTAGTAAACAATAAAATAGTTGAGTTATTTTGTAAGATATGCCGACTGACATATGGGTAATGTTTACTCTTTCATGGACACCTGGTTCTACAATGTTGCTTATGAAAGCACTATATGCCTGCATGCAAAATGGAATAATAATAATAAGAAGAAGAATAAAAAACAGATTGGGATGGAATATGGTAATGGATGGTGCCCTCCAAAGTATAATCTTTATTTTATAAAAGCCACTTGGGGTGTGTGAGTTCTTTCCTCATAGGTTCCGAAATGGCTGAGCCTACCTTTTCCAAATTTCACACAAAGGTAATTTATATGTCTGGCAGTGTTCTTAGTAGTGATGGAACGATTCCAATATTTTTCCCCGATTCTGATACAATTACCGATTCCGTACTAAATTTCCGATTCTTTATAGATGTCTAAATATTTAACTATAGAAGTGTTATTTTGTCCCGATTATCATAAAAACACATGTTAAATGTGCATATATTTTTTCAAACATAAAAACACACTTGTGAGGGGGTGATCTAGAGATTTTAGTCTTACTGAAAGTTTAAATCAATAAATATTTATTATTTTAATATTACTACAAGCAGTGGAAGATGTTTCTTAAACCAAAATCAAATAAAAAAGATAATTTCAGAAATCGATTTTGGCATCGGAAAATAGGCTCAAATTTTTCCAATTCCGATACTGATTCCGATACCCCGAAAAGCTCTAATTTTTCCGATTCCGATTAATCATCTCAGCACTAGTTCTTAGATATGTTTTGTACCGAAATTCATTCAATAAGTATCAAAATCTTTTAAAAAAGTCTTTTTGTCTTTTCGATAAAAAATAATTTTTACAGGGGAATATTTTATGCTACATCAAGGGAATTTATAAAATTTTATAAAATCTCAGAAAATCATTTAAAAAAAACAAAAAAAAAACAGATTTATTATAATCTGGAGATATAGCTCAGTGGTAGAGCATTCGACTACAGATCGAATGATCCCCTGTTCAAGCCCGGGTGTACCTCACCATTTTATTTTAATTTTTTCTTATTAATGAGTTCAATTCACAATAAAAGAAGATGTACCATTTAAAATCACTGCAAATCATTTCTTTGTTTGCATATTTTAAAACTAAACATTAATCAGAAGTGACTTTTCCAGCAAATTCATCATAAAGCCCAAATATCAGCTGAAGTGATATTGTAAACAAACACGGACGGAATTTGATGAACCACATTATCATTATTTTTATTATTTTTGCAAATTAGTCCACCGGTCAAATTATTCCTCATAATATATAATAATCAATAGAGAACTGATTCTATAATAAGACATACACAATCTGCATAAATTAAAATATCATGTTTAAACGTATTGTACGACTGAGCAACGCCGGGTGACCAGCTAGTACACTATATTTTATTCTTACATCCTAGGATGGAATACTGTTACCACACCTGGGCAGAGCTGCTAGGAACACCCTATCCAGCCTTGATAGAGTTCAAAACTGGTTTCGAAATCTAGTAGGTGATGCCCCTTTCTCTTCGGTTTCTTTCCCACAGAAGAGATGTTGTGAGCCTGTGTCTTCTCTATCGTTATTTTCATGGCAAGTGCTCGTCTGAGCTCTAATCTATTGCCAAACTTTCACAAACAACACTTGACTAGCTACAACCACTATCAACAATTTCCCCCACTCTCTAACTGCACCTAAATCTAAATGCAGATTCTACGAACAAAACTTCTGTCCTAGAGCTGTCCACCTGTAAAACTGTTTCGCTGGCTTGCTTTTTGGCTGACTACAAGATGGTCATCTTCAAGCCCAATGTAAACAAGTTCTTTTTGAGTCGTTCCCTTAAATAATCAAATTATACTCACTTTTCACCACTAATGATTACTAAACTGTTGTACCGGTGACCACCGTCCTCTCTTTAACCCTTATACTTGAATGGCCTTCGGGCCTTGATAAGTAATGATTTTCTTGTAAAAAATAACATATTTCAGGCAATTGGTCTGATATCTGGCAACTTCCATTATTGCACTACATATGACTAGTTTGAACTGCCAGTCTTAATTAGGATTCTGTTCAGGATCCTATTTGTTATTTGCCAAAACTGGTGGGAACCAAGCCGCTGATCAGCTACCTTGGATTTAACAGACTGGGCATATAGCTCTCTTGCATTTTTTATTACTCTTTTACAGTGGCAGACCTGAAAGCAGCTTTAGTCTCAGTACATCTATTACGTTGGTAGCTATGGAAAAAGTGATTTCTGTGCGCGATAGCAGCAGCACATTCTGGGGAGAACCATGGCTGGCTGTTAGGTTTTTGTTGGAATTTTTTAAATGGTATGAATTGGTCTATGCCTACAATTAACCATTCGGTCAGATCTGATACTATAGAGGACACTTTCTTTTTAAACATGGAGTGCAGAGGTAAATCAGATATGAATGTACGGAAGCTATCCCAGTCAGCCATAGAGTATCGGTATACAGTACGGTGGAGGGGTACGTCTGGGGGCTTCTTACATTTCGTTTTTATCTTTTTGTGTTATTTTTGTTACTTGGCGCTTTTTGTTCTGCAAAGGGAATAATTTGCAACTTCTGTAAATATAATCTTTTCTTCATTTTAAACAAGACCTTTTTCGACTTTATTCATTTACTTCCCCATTTTTATTTTATTCTTTTATTTTTTTTTGAAGGCTCTCATTTCTCATCGATTGAATGTGTGGAAGTGTGCTGGGCCCATAATCTATTAAGTGTTGAGACATTATGTTGAACAAAAATGGCGGCTGTAAATCAAATCGGCAAAGAATCAATGCAAGTCATGATCTCCAGTGTTGAGTAATTCTTAGTAACAAAGATGGCGGCAAAAAATCAATGCAGTCATGATTCAGTCATTTCGAGACAGTGAACTGAATTGAATCCAAAATTCGATATTTTTTATAATAACATTTGAAGCTTCTGATTGGTTGATTGTGATAACTGTGATTATAAAAGTGTTGAAATCATTGGAGGCATACCCTCATCAGTAATCAAAAGCATGTTAAACTGAAAATGGATAAATTTCCGACAGTTCATCTTTTGCCTTAGGCGTGAAATCTGAATCGGCTTCTTTTTTTTTTTTTTTGGCAGAGGCTCCATTGTCATCCAATTTTGTCACTCTCACCAAAATACCACATTCACTTCGATGATCCCTAAATTGTTTTTAAAAGTATTTTATTTACAAAAAAAAATTATCACAGAAAGTGGGACACCATTTACAGATATAAACAAAAAAAAATTTAGGTTAGTAGGGCCTCACAATCCTCTGCTAAGTATTAGGCTTCCCATTGTTTTCTGGGTGCTCTGAAAATAAGCAGGTTGGTCTCTAGATGGGAATGGTGGCTAAGTGAGATGTCAAAGATAAAACAGATCGAGTCGGAATGTGGGAATGGATGGTGTCCTCCAAGGTATGATACAACAATTTAGGGGTAACTGGGGGGAGATGTGGGGAGTGGGCATCTTTGGAGGATCTCTAATATAAAAAAAACAAACAGGGTCAGGACACATTTACTTCACTAGCTCAGAATTTTTTTTTAAATTTGTGGGATGTGTTCTGTATAACTCGATCATATGTGTCATGTCTATGCAGGGAACACAAACTCATACCTAGGTTATTAACGGATACACAAACTAATGTCATGCACCCAATTCCTACCAAACTCCATATAATGTAATCTCCTCCAATCACATCTGATTTTCACTTTAAGCTGATGATTAAAGTAGACAACCAAATCCTGATCAAAAGCAAATCCAACTCCATAGATCTCGTGAAGATATAACCATGTCATTATACTTGTGGCTAGAATGACTAGAGAAAACACGGGGGGGGGGGGGGCTATGTTGTGCATTACTTTTAATGATACTAAAATGTCTTTGGCTTCATCAGGTAGATCTCATCCATGATGCCAAGGTATTCTGATATCACAAAAACCATACTAGAAAGGAAATAAAAATGGCTATACAGAATCAAATATTGATGTGTCAAATGTCATGTTATTCGGTTCTAAATTCTAAACTTAAAAAAAGTAGGGACGCTTAAACTGAATCGGAATCAGGAACTGAAAAAAAAAAAAAAAATCAAGAATTTTTGGGGTATAAGAATCAGTATTGTAATCTTAGAAGTTTTAGCCAAATTTCCAATTCCAAAAACGATTCTTTTACTTATTCATTTTTTGTTTAAAACTTAATTTTAAATTGTCAGCACAAATGTAAAATATAGATGCAAATCTTAGAATGGGTTTATAAAAATACATAAAAATTATATCAGATTTAACAGTAGTTGCGGACTCTTCACTAAATCCGCCCTTCCTCCCAATAAAATTCTAATTTTTTTTAGTCGATTTTAGAATCAGAATTGGTAATTGTATCAGAATTGAAAATTTAGAACAGAATCAGTAATTGTATTGGAATTGTCGCATCACTATGAGAAAGATGATATTTTTAGATTACCTGGTCCTTTTGCCTTCAGCATCCAGCCTAATCGGAAAACAACAAGGCGTTTATGTTCAGGCACGATCTTGAAATAGAAAGAAGATACAGAACTGAACACATTTAAATAATAACAAAAAAGATGAGGAATAGGACAGAGTTACGACACAATTTTCAAAATCTATATACATAAAACAGCAGATTTATGTATGTTTGTTTTGTTTTTTTACTTCAGAGTCACCACTTATCAAGGTTCAAAAGCCACTCAAGGATAAGGGTTAATGAATGTAAGGTGGTTATGTAGAAATCGTTAATGGTGTAAATTGGGTAGAATTCTATTATTTATTGGGACGGCTCAACAAGAACTTGTGATTTGAAGGCTATCATTATTGTGTATATGTGTGCGTGTCTGTATGTGTGTAAATATTTAACCGATAATTTCTTAAACTACTGGTCACATAACACTGAAATTAACAGGAAATAGTAATCATACACCAAGGATGGTTTATAATTAGGACTGTGACAACAGCATATTATCATTGTTTTGACTTTCGAGTATATATCTGACACAGTTAATCAACCGAAAACCACATCACTCTATATAAAAGCATATAAGATATCAACGGATATGCACTCGAGAGTCAAAATAATGAAAAGAATGTGCTGTTATCATAGCCCTAAGTATAACGAATAAAACCTTTGTTTGGATGGACGAATAATGCGTACAGAAATGTCGGCAAGTTGAAACACAAAATGTTCTGTTCAACTTGCTGACATTTTTCTATTATTTTTGCACATGTGCAAATTCATTCATAGCTTGAAGTGGTTTAATTTTAAATCTTTTTTATCTATCTGTCGATAGCTGAAGCGGTAAGAAACACAGCTGGAGTGCTAAATGTTTTTGTTTCGATTCTAGCTGATGGCACCCGAGTCATTTTTTTTTTTAACTTTTGAAATCAGTACTATATATTAGGTACAATATAATAATCAACAGAGAATTGGTTCTATAATAATAAATATGAAATCTACATGAATTAAAATATATTTAAGCATATTTTATGATTGGCAAGGCCGGCTACCCTTGCTAGTACAAAATAACTTTTGTGTGTTTCTGAATTTTTTATGAGGATTGATTATTAGTATTATTTGGATTCTTCGGATTATTGTTCTCATCTTGAGTGTGATTTTCACAACGTTTCAGTCGATGTAGCATCCATCCTTCTTCAGGTTTATCTTGTCAAATTTAAAATCTTTCAGTTGAACTGTATTAGCCGGCAAGGACCTGTGGCATAGTAGTTAAAGTACTTTATAAAATTCAGTTGTAATTTACACTCTTCTGGAGGTTAAAAGTTCAAGCTTCAGGGCAGGCAACACTCCAAATACAAGGAAGGACCTGTGGCGCAGTGGTTAGAGTACATGAAAAAAATCAATTGTAAAAGTGATATTCTCCTGAAGGTTTAAGGTTCAATCCTCAGTGTGGGTGACTCAAAAATACAATTGCAAATTACTCAGGACTTCTACCCAGTCATAGCTGATGAAGTGAGAGCATGCTACTGCCTTGGATTAAATAAAGGGTCCCGTTCAAAATCCTGTGCAGATTCACAAGTTCGACAGAAAGATTTCTGAGTTCAACTGAAGAAGGTCGGAGGTTACATCCACCGAAATGTGAAAATAACACTCAAGATGAGAATGATAGTCTGCAGAATCCAAATAATATGAATAAACTTATTGCATGTTACCTTGCAGTAGTTATATATTTTTGAGGTAAGTATAGATACAAATCCCCAGGTGCTGTGGGTTATACAGTATGATTTATAAGGATAAATTTTGGAGCAATTTAATCCCTAGATGAGGCAAAGTAGTTACTTGATCAATTTAATCGTACAACAGTTGTGTTGGTAGTGTCATGTTATATGGTAATGAATGCTAGGTCCTTATCAAAACTTTTTTTTATAACATTGTTTGTGGACCAAGACAAAGAATAGGAAATAACTCCAACTCGATTGTACTTTTTAGAAACAACATTTATTTCCTTATTGGTACAACCGCAACATCACCCATGTGATCTTGAACATTCTCCACGTCTCTCACAAGATCTCTATTGATCCTACAGAAGTTGAACAAATTGGGCTATGAAACTCTGCTTCATCCACCATTCTCTCCAAACCTTTTGCTACCGACTACCACTTTTTTCAAGCATCTTGACAACTTCCTACGTGAGAAATGCTTCAAAAACCTAAGCGACATCAAAAACACCTTCAGCGACTTCATCGTCACCAGAACACTAGTTTTTTTTTTTTACGTTACTGGAATAAATACACTCGTTTTGCATTGGCAAAAGTATGTTGATTCTGATGGTGCTTACTTCGATCATTAACTTTTTGTTTGAGCCAAGATATGTTGATCTGAATTTAAAAGTTAAAAATCACAAGAACTTTCTTGTCAACCTGATAACTCCAACTCTCTTGTTCTTTGTAGCAACAACATTTCTATATTCGTACAGCCATGATGTCATCTACATGATCTCAAACATTCTCCACATCTCTCACAAGATGTTGAACATTATCTCGTCTCTTTTTTATAGTCCTTTTTTCCCCATCGGTGACGTCACTTCACATGTATTTACATACGCATATCTGCACTGTTACGTTTTGTCTGATTGTGTGATGTAGTAGGTCAAACACAAGAAAGTATTTGTAAGTTATTAATCTGTCTGTCGATCTATCTATTTATCCATATATGTATTATAGATATATCTCTCAATCTAGTTATCCATCTATTTCTGTATCTATCCATCTCTATCTAACTGTAGAGATAAACAAGAGATAATATGAAGAATGTTGATAAAATCTGTCAAAATATAACAAAACCATATAATAGTCAAGTTTACCGGAAGCATCTGATCAGCTGACAGAAGTATGTGTGTGTTATCATGTGATCAGGTTAGCTGGAGATCACATTAGAGTTGGAATTTGGACGTTGAGCAAGGCAGATGGTTTGCTGGATTGCCATAAATAACAGGAACATGCTCAGGGTGATGCAAACAAAGTTTCTGGTCACAGTTATGGTCTTTGGTGTGGTTTCAAGTGAGGGCCACATCATGCCACCTCATTCTTTGAAGTTGGCTTGAAAGTCAACACTAAAATGTACCTGGATGTGTTGAAGAGTATGGTGATCCCCTGGTGGAATCAGGTGGCTGCTGGCAGACCCTGTGTGTGGCAGCAGAACTTGTGATGGCCCACAAGTCCAAAGAGGCCCAGGCTTGGCTTCAGAAGGATTACTACGACTTTGTACCCTTCTCTCATTTCCCCCCTCTTCCCCCAACCTGAACCTGCTGGAATACTTTGTTTGGTCATACATGAAGATCATCATCAACATGACCTTCCACAATATAAAATTCAGCCTGATTGCTGCTATTTGCCGAGCTCCCACCGGCGCTTGTGGAAATGGCATGCTCTCAGTTCTGGATCCGTATCGAAGCAGTGATTGAGGCTAAGGGTGGCTACATTAAATAGATATCAGATCTACTACATAATCAAGTTACCCGAATTGATTTTTTTCGATAAAATAAAGCTGTAGTGTTGTTTTATTTAGGACGACAAATGTATCGTTCCTCCCAGTACTATAACATAGTAATTTTAAAATAGAGTACTTTAAAATGTTTAGTACTTAAAACATATATGAAACATAGCAAAGTAAGAGAACATTGATTTACCTTGAAACTAAGCCATATTGAAATTGGTATCGTGAGTAAAAATATCAGGAATGAAGCTCCAAGAATGACCCAGTGTCCAAGACGAGTAGTGAAAGAAACTTGATCTGAAATTTTTGGTGGAGAAAAAGTGTGAAATAATCAAAAGAAAAAGTGAGTTAATAAAAGAAAAACAAAGATATTTTTTGAAAAGCTTTCAAAATATTCGGCAAGGAAACATTTGTATTGCCTGTTTTATGGCATCTCAATATATTTATGGCTTATATTGCAGCATATTGATTGGTTTCTATTGATTTATTGATTTCAGTGTCACACACTGTTACAGATAATCGAATCAGTTATACAGAGTTCAAAGATGAGTTGTATTTAATCACACGTTATTGTTAAGTAAGATATGAGCCACCAATATCCTTCAACTATTTCTGTTCAATTATAAGAGGGTCCTTCCAAAAAGTAATGCCTCCTATTTTTTAAGTCAAAAAGTTGGAGAGCTACAAAAGACGGGAGTAGTATTGTTAAAACGAGCTACCTTTTGTGAACCAGAATTTATTTTTCTACATAGTCACCAGCATTCTTAATGCACTTTTGCCAGCGATGAACGAGAGCCTCAATGTTTCATTCGTAAAAGTCAGCACCTGCCGAAGAGGCCCATATTTTTACGACTGCAATTACGGAATTGTCGTCGGAGATATGCTGCCCACATAATGTGCCCTTCGGAGGTCCAAACAAGTTGAAGAGCGACGTACGTCTATGACAGGGATTTCTTTCTTATCGTCTCACACTGTCAATATCTGCAACAGAGGGATGAAACTTTCAGGTCATGATTGCATAAGTTCCGCAATCATAACAATGCAATCTGCAATCCCTTCTGATCCATTCGGGTGGAATAAAAAAATAGCAGGCATTACTTTGGCACGCCCCTCATACAATAAATTGGTTGCAACAGACAGAAAAAAGCCACTTGACAGAGGAGACAAGATTCTTGCTGTAAAAAGCCATGTCCTTCTAAGACGTAAAATAACAATTTATGTTCAATTCATCGTATACAATAAATCATCATTTACAATTTGACAGCATTAAGTAATCAACCAAATACCAATAAATCTATATATATAAAAGCGAAAATGTATGTGTGAATGTGTGTCCGCTTTTTGTGTATGTCTTCAAAAGGCTTTTTTCCGGCGGATTCTCGAGGCTGTCGCTCATTTTTAAAACTTTTTATATTACGTCTAAATGATAATATCTATGACTTAACAACGGTGGTCGCCTCTCTATTTAATTTGCCCAATTTTGAAACGTTAATTATTCAACATTTTCGGATCTGCACGTGTTGCATTCATTTTTCGGTATAAAAAAAAAAAAAAAAAAAAAGCGAAACTCGATTCAAAATACTGGCCCATGGCCAGTGGTCTCTAGAAAGCTATGTAACGTTTGATCAATGTTGGCTTCGTCATATCAGACGGTTGCTTTCATTTCGAGATAAGACACTTCCCCTAATAAACAAGGAGCTGTTTTTTTCCAAAGTTAGTTAAAAACAAACAAACCGGTTTATTGACCTCATTAAAAACTGTCCCGCAGAAAATGTTAAGTACTGAACAGCTATTGCTTACCATCGCCGCATGTGCATTAAGCTTTTTCGTATAAAAAAAAAAACAGACTTGCGTTAAATAAAACACTGTCTCGCACTCAAAGTTCACGTCAATAACTTGTCAAAAACGGGCACCTGTTTTTTTTCACACTTTACTATTTTCCAACTGCGCGTCAAGGCTTCGTTTTTTTGTTTTTTTTAACAACCAACGATTTTTCTTTTTTATTTACCCAAAACCACACACACTTCCAAACACTCGCTAGTAGATATATAAAAGGCAAAATGGTCGCGCACGTTTTTATATGTCCAGCAAAGGCTTTCTTCGCCGGGGTTCTGGGGGGGGGGTTTACTATGTTTTAGAACTTTTTATATACTCCCTAGATTATAATATCTACGATTTGCAAACGCACGTCGTATCTACATTTATTTACATCGATTTTTATAAAATTCATGCTGTTCCTTCTTCTCGCATGTTTGTTTGGCTTTTTTTGTATAAAAGCAAAACTAATCGAAAGCAAAGGCAGCTTCCTGGTCTTTCGTGCCAGGATGTCTAGAAAGCAATTAGCTTTGATCACTCTGGGGTTAACCCCTCATATCAGACAATTGCTATTCATTTGGACACTCCCTTTTTGTGGGGAGTTGGTTTTCCCTAACATTGTGGGCAAACAAATAAATAAAACAGTGGAAAGCTGAACTGGCCTTCAGCCAACGTTCGTTTCTGCACCTACTAGCAAGTCAACTTTTTGATTGACATTGCTAAATTTGAATGCTTTTCATTTCCTATGTCTTTGTAGCATAGCGGTAAGATGTCACGTTTTCTTTCACGCTCTTTTCTGCTTTCGCGTCACAGGTTCAAGCCTGCCTGTCTACTAACACTTTTTTTTCTTTTACACCTCCAAACACCCAGGCAATGCCGAGTATCCCCGCTAGTAAAATAGATAAAACAAATGTCTATGAATAAAGGATTAATTGATGAAGGCGTTGAACACAATGTGTACTTAATGACTAGAACAATATTTTGCAAAAAGTAAAAAAAAAAATACAAATAAAAAATAACGAATACTCACTAAATTGTAACTTGAAAGAATTCATATTCTGTCCATGTTTGTTATCATAGGTAAAAATGGATCGATATTCGTTGGTGGTATTTTTCTTCTCAAAAGAAAATGGAGAAGAAAAATCAATTCTCGCTTCAGTTTCTTCCATCGGAAGCTTTTGATATTTCACGGACATTGTATGATTTGGGTGAATGCTGAAACGCAAATAAAAGGAAAAAATTCGCAAAATAATAATTGAATTGAAAAAAAAAACAAAAAATATATTCATCTCTCTTTCTCACACACATTAGTGATGGGACGATTTCTTGCCAGATCACCGAAGTTAAGCAACGTTGAGCCTGGCTAGTACCAGATAGGTGACCATTTGGGAAGGCTAGGTGCTGTATGTACCTTCTGGGAAGATTATGCACCCTCACCCCCAAAAAAAGAACTCCTCGCTACAAAGGCATCTACAAAAGTTGTGGGTGGCCTATGTCTCTCCAGGGGCTCAAGGCTATATATATTTGGAAAAGCTGGTAATTAGTAAAAACCTGAAGAGAGTGCTCAATACTATTGCAGAGCAGATATGTGTTTTATTTTTTTATTACCGTTTTATCTGTTTGGTTACATATGTTTCGGATGTTGGACCATGTTTACAATCCAACAGTCTTGTCAGACCTTACAGAAATGGTTGTTAGTATTTGAAAGAAGTCTATTGGATCGTAAACATGGTCCAACATCCGAAACTTATGTAACCAAACAGATAAAACGGTAATAAAAAAATAAAAAAAAAAAAAATATATATATATATATATATATTAGTTAGGTATTAATAATTCTATTCTAAAAAATTATGCGAGCTAAAAACATTAGACTAAAATAGGATCGCATCTAACATATCGATATTTTATTCTGCCCAACTATTTCATCTTTTTTCTTTCCAATACTTAATTTTTTTTTGTTTTGTTTTTTAATTTAATTTTTTTTGCTTGTTTTTTAATTTTAGTTTTTTTTGCTTGTTTTTTTAATTTTAGTTTTTTTTGCTTGTTTTTTAATTTTAGTTTTTTTTGCTTGTTTTTATTTTAGTTTTTTTTTGCTTGTTTTTTTATTTTATTTTTTTGCTTGTTTTTTAATTTCATTTTTTTGCTTGTTTTTTTGATTTCATTTTTTTGCTTGTTTTTTGATTTTACTTTTTTGTTTGTTTCAGTTCATTTGAAAATAGAAAATTAGTCCGTACGATCGTTATATGCAATAGCAACAATTTAAAATCAATGATTCAAATTATGCAAGGGGAACAATTCATATTTAAACTTGGAAAGACTTATCTCCCTTACATATTAACTCTCTCTCTCTCTCTCTCTCTCTCTCTCTCTCTCTCTCCCCGCCGCCTTTACCATTTTTACGTTTTAGAACGTTGTCTAGATTTTTACAACTGATTCAAGGTAATTTTTACACTGCTAAATCAGGAGATCGCATCTGTTTCTCTTCATCAGATCAGGTCTCTGTGCTAAGTTGATTTGAAAAAATCAGATCTTAAAAATCGATTACATGTCTGTGAAATTATTAGCTGAATTTTTGTCAACACAACTAAATATGTTTTTAAGAGAAAAAATGTTTTGCCAATAACATATATTGATTACCTGATAGAAAAGTCGATTACTGTTAACGGAATGGTGGGCATTGATAAAGGTATGATGAAAACGAATATCACATTTAAATCTTCTGCACTCAAGTAGTTTTCCGGATATTAAGCAATGTAATTCCGGGTTTGTATTACTGTACACATAGATTCAAAAAAGTTGTCAAAAAAACAAATATATAACAAATAAATGTTATCAAAGGCAAGATAAGTTACTTTTCTACCAAACTGGATACATTTTTCGTGTTTTTATTCAATGTAACATGTTTATTACGCTCGAAAAGCATAGTGTTTACCGATGTATTGGAACATTCAAGATGGCGTCTGATTCTTTCTTTAACACGGTAAGTTTGGAAAAAGGTGTTATAAATAAAAAAAAACGAATAAAATACTGTTAAAAACTCGCTCAATATATGTTACCGTGACATAGGTTGACATATATTCGGCGGGTTTTTAATAGTATTTTGCATAGTTTATTATTTATAACACCTTTTCCCAAATTTACGTTGTTAAAGAGGGTGTGAGACGCCATCTTGAATTTTCGAATACATCGGTAAACATTGTATGTTGTTAGAACTGAATAAATATGTTACATTGAATAAAACACAAAAAATATATCCAGTTTGGCAGAAAAGTAACTTATCTTGCCTTTGATAACATTTATTTGTTATATATTTGTTTTTTGACAACTTTTTCGAATCTATGTGTGTACAGTAATACAAACCCGTAATTCCTTATGTTAAACGTATTGACCATTGTTGTACATGCATATTTTTATGGCGATTCAGCAGCATAGGCGACCCTAAATACGGTCGTACCGTACGGGTGTCAGGTGAAAACCTAGTCTCGATGTGAAAATGTTCCGCTGACCAAACCGAATTTCTCGTTTTAATTTAAAATAAATAAGCAAACTGACATGAAACAATAAAACATGTGAAACTTTGAACACGTTTTTATTACTTATTTGGTGCTAATGCACTTTTTTTCTTTTTTACATAGGCATGGCATCACCACTTATCAAGGCCAAGTGGCCACTCAAGGATAAGGGTTAAAGAGTGTACAGTAGAAATTGGATAATATAGTAATCGCTAGTAATGGAAATTCGGTAAATTTGTTAACAAGTGGAACGAACGCCGAACGGCTCATCAGGAACTTGTTTACTTACTGATCCGCGCTATTTTTTTTTAAATCGTATTTCCACGTTTAATTAAAGTTTTATGATATGTTTTTTTATTCAATTGTAAGGTTAAAGTACAGAATAAGTACAAAACACCCTCCCCTCCCCATGTTAAGAATGGCTTTTTGAATAATAATGTTATTATTTCAGCACGGATCAATAAGTGCACTCCACTGCAGTGCACTGCATGAGTACCACATTTTTCAATATATTTTACAGATTTATTTTTAACTAAAACAGGAAGTCAGGTTTGGTAATCGGAACATTTTCAAATAGAGGCTAGGTTTTCACCTGACGCCATACAGTCAAACTTAGGATTATGTCTCTGAGTTCTGAAACGTTGGTATTATGAACCCTTCTTTGAGTATATAATTTTAAAATAAAGCTTTTTTTTTTTTTTTAAATAAAAGTGTATGAAAATAGACCCAGAATCACTCGAAATAAATTAAAACAGGTGATTGTCGAGTTTCTTCAGCCCGTGTTTACAAAGGCTTTTTGCGCGGAGTTGACTGCAAAATAAAGCGAGTTTCGGGGATTTTTTTTGGGGGGGGGGGGGTAATCGTATTTTTTTTTTTTTTTAAATAAGCAAACGAACAAAAAGATTGGTTTGTCAATTTTTTTGGTTGTTTGCTTATTTATATACAATTTGAAAAAAAAAAATCGCTTCGTTTTGCAGCCGACAATTTTACACAAAAAAGCCCTTGTACACACGGAGTGAAGAAACTTGCGGATAACTAAAATAAGATTACGCCGCAAATTTTACATTTAATTAAATTATTGGAAAAGAAAATTAAGTTAATTTAAGGACATCAACACAAAAAGAGGCGTAATTGAATACTCACATGTCAGGAAAAGTGTTGGATTTCTTAAAATTCAATCAGAATAATCAGTCCACATCAATAATCCATAAATTATCGACCATTTTATTTATTTTGTATTTATTATTTTGAAAGAAGAAAAATAAATAAACAACGAAGATTGGGTTCAATTCGAAGACAAACAATATAAACAACAGTAAACGGAGAGCTCGAATACAAGGGCAGATAACTCTAACCTACTTAAAACAATTTCGTCCGCTTTAATATCGGTGTTTTAACATCTTTAAAAAATTTTTTAGAACATATGGAATGGCTCTTTCCTTTATTTAACTTTATGATAAAAATTTAATATTGTTTCCAGAATTATTTGTAAATGAAAAAAAAATAAAAGTTTAAATTAAATCTAATAAACCAAAACAAGTTAATTCCAGTCGCCGGTGTTTTAAACTTTCACTTGGTACTTTCTTAGTCAGATTGGTACTTATAGCAATAAACAGAAATAAAGAAAAACTTTTATATTATAGTTACAATTGGTCACGGAATGAAGATTTTATATTCAAAAAATAATAAAAACTTATAATAATTTTTTTTTGTGTTTTTTTTTTTTTTTTTACAAAAAAAAAGTTACCATTTTTTTACCGATAATGGATCAAGTAAAGAATAGATACCCTGTAGCAGACGACGCCGCCTGGCGGTGACAAGCGCACAATTCAACTAACACCGGTGATTCGACCTTGACATTGGCACAAGCACATGGCGTCGGGTGTTTGTAAACACGTCAAATAGCAGACATGCTCGAATATTCGCCAACAATTTTTTTTTTTAAATATATTTACAAAACTTTTGGAGATTTAAATGAAAAAATATATATTTACAAAACATTTTTTTAAGTAAGTAAGAAAACGAACGTATTTAATAAAGAAAAGATATTTAAATAAATGGGTGTCTTTCTGTGTCGGATTTTTTCGATCAAGATTAATTTTTATGTACTGTTTTTGGGGGGGGGCGGAGGGGGGTCTGTATGCGTTTTTAAGACAATTCAATATTTATTTAATTATTCTTTAAAACATTTCAGCGACAATTTATATATTTTTAAAATAATATTTTTAAATATAAACTTTTGACGAATATTCGCGAGCAAGATTTTTTTTTTTTAATAAAAGATATTTAAATAAATGGGTGTCTTTCTGCGTGCGTTTTTATTTAATAAAAATAAAAATTATAAAAAGATTTGGTACTGGTCACGATTTGAGTTCCCTGCCGAACACCATAAAAAAAAACACTGACTTCTCCCTACGCATGAGCAAAGGACATTTATCGCCTTTGATTTTTATCACTTTTATCGACCTTTTCTTTTTTTTTTTAAATAGCATTTTCTTTTTAAATGACGACGTTTTTACTGTTTATGAATATTAAAAGAAAAATAATTACTAAACATTTATTAATAAAAAAAATGGGTGCTAGTGTACTTATGATCCGCGCTATAGTTTAAATCGTATTTCTAAGTTTAATTAAAGTTTAATGTTTTTTTATTCAATTGTAAGGTTAAGCCATTCTTAACATGGGGAGGGTGTTTTGTACTTATTCTCTACTTTAACCTTACAATTGAATAAAAAAACATTAAACTTTAATTAAACTTAGAAATACGATTTAAAATATAGCGCGGATCATAAGTGCACTAGCACCCATTTTTTTTTATTAATAAATTTTTAGTAATTATTTTTCTTTAAATATTCATAAACAGTAAAAACGTCGTCATTTAAAAAGAAAATGCTATTTAAAAAAAAGAAAAAGTCGATAAAAGTGACACATAAACAGTAAAAAAAAGTCGATAAAAGTGATTAAAAACAAAGGCGATAAAAGTGAGATATTATTAATAAATGTGTAGTAATTTCTTTTATTTCAATATTCATAAACAGTAAAACTTATAAAAAGTCGATAAAAATTCATGATCGTTTAGTTACTATGGCAACTAAAACATGTCCTTTGCTCATGCGTAGGGAGAAATCAGTGTTTTTTATGGTGTTCGGCAGGGAACTCAAATCGCGACCAGTACCAAAGATTTCTATCTAGAATTCATCTTTATAAAAATAAAAGTTATAAAGATATGTGAATAAAATATATTTTAAAATCTCGATTGTTTATACTTGTGATTTTATTATGCATAAAAATTGCCTCGGCATATAATTATTTCTCCTTCACTAACCACCGACATACATCGCACTTTAAATATATATTGAATTGTATTAAAAACGTACACAGACAAAAAAAAATGTCCAAAACCGTATAGAATGAACCTTTTTTTAATAAGTTTTATTTAGTCTTTATTTGAACTTAATGGACTGGGTTTTTATTTTTATTTATTTTTGTATTTATTGACTGTTTTATTCTTTTTATCAAACAAAAATAGAACTTTTATAATGAAATATATATTATGGACTGTTTTTCAAACCTCTAAATTTTAAAATTAAAGTTTTATTTTAAAAAATAAATAAATAAAAGACGAGGTGTTTTGTTTTTTCGAGATATTTTTTTTTCGCCATTTATCACTTTTAAATTTTATTCAACAATGAAATGATAAAAAAACACTTTTTGTTAAATATATTTAAAAAAAAATATTATAAAATATCTATAAAGTCTATTTTTTATGTCTATAAAAGTTTGTTGAAAGTTCAAATAAAGTTTATAATTTAATTGAAAACAAAGCACCTCGTCTTTTTTTTTTTTTTTTTTTTTAAATAAAATTAACTTTAATTTTAAAATTTCGATGTTTGAAAAACAGTCCATAATATATATATGTCATTATAAAAGTTCTATTTTTGTTTGATAAAAAGAATAAAACAGTTATTAAAAAGTTCTGTAAATGTATTAAAAACGCAGCCAGAAAGACACTGATCTATTTAAATATCTTTTATTTTTTAAAAAATCTTGCTAGCGAATATTCGTCAAAATTTAATATTTAAAAATATTATTTTAAAAATATATTAATTGCCGCTGAAGGTAATGTTTTAAAGAATAATTAAACTATGGAATTCCATCCTAGGCCACTGCTTAGTGCTTCCCCAACTGTACTGACATGCAGAAGTTCAAGTGTAACGTGAACCGACATCTTGCTGCCCAAATCCCAACATAGTACCCCAGTAGTTGTTGCCCCTGATAGTATCCCCCTACACCAAAGTGGCAATGCGCCTTGTTTGGGGTGAAAATGTAATAAAAAAAATAATAAATTGTCTTAAAAACGCATATAGAACCCCCCCCAAAAAAAAAACACAAAAAAAAAACACGGTACATAAATATTAATCTGGGTCAAAAAAATCCGAAACAGAAAGACACCCATTTATTTAAATATCTTTTATTTAAATACGTTCGTTTTGTTACTTACTTTAAAAAACTGTTTTTTAAATATATTTTTTTTCTTTTAAATCTTCAAAAGTTTTGTAAATATATTAAAATAAAATTTGTTGGCGAATATTCGAGCATGTTTGCTATTTGACGTGTTTACAAACACCCGCCGCCATGTGCTTGTGCCAATGTCAAGGTCGAATCACTGGTATTAGTTGAATTGTGCGCCTGGCACCGCCAGGCGGCGTCGTCTGCTACAGGGTATCTATTCTTTACTTGATCCCCGATAATTAATAGACGAAACCATGTTTAACATAAGGGGAGGTAATCAGTGTTTTGACATTCTCTGTGCATCTGGGTTGTCTGCCCTTGTCCACCGATTCGTTGGACTTTTTTCTTTTTTTTTTTTTTCATGGCAATGAAAATACTGATTTCTATGTGCAATGGTAGCTATACATTCTGGTGTGAACCACGGTTGGTCGTTGGGATTTTACAGGAATTTCTTAGAGGGCATGAAGCGGTCTATTCCGACAATTAACCATTCACTCAGGTTAGATATTATAGAGGACACATTCTTTTTGAATATGGAGTTCAGAGGTATAGAAAGGTTCTGAAGTTAACCCAATCAGCCATAGAGTATCAATATGCAGTATGATGGTTGGTTGGTGGTTTTTGCGGCATATCAACCCTTTTCAAGTTATTTAATGCCGAATCCAGTGATTTTGAAGAAAAAGTTTTTAATAGAATATATATATTTTTTTCCAAATCGGTTTCTATTTAACCCATAGTTGGGACCCTAACAGGTATTGCCACTCAGAGTCAGAGTGGACCTGAGAGCAATGGCAATTAAGGGGTGGCTCTACACTCCCCAAAGCCCGCAAGCTGGAGCCTCACCATCGGATATAGTTTAAGGTAATATCCAGGACCACAGTATGATGGAGAAGTACATCTGAGTGTTTATTGCATTTTGATTTTATCTTAACTGACAACTGAGTGAGTGGAAGATCCAAATGGAGACAGAAGGGAAGATAAGCACAAGTTGTAAGATAAAGGTCAAGGAGACTTGCATATTGTCTATCAGAGTCAGGCATACAGGTGGGTTTGTGAAGAATTTGTGTTAGGTCATAGGCAATCAAGAAATCATGACAGTATCTTCCCTCATAATCCGTCTTGTTTGAGTGGCCTAGCCATTCAACACCGAACATTGAAGCATCCGAGGTAGACAGAATGTGGTCAATTTCTTCAGGGATAATCTCAATGATAATAACTCTGCTGTTATGGGGACGATAGAGGGCAAATATGAATGCAGTGCTGTAAGGAAGTGTTACTTTGAAGCACTTATAAGGTAAAGGATCTTCTCTGGAGATGTCCTTATCACATCAAAAGCCATCTTTAATGTAGGCACATATTTTATACCCATGATGATTTTTGGGGTCAGATTGTTGGGGTCAAATTTTGATATTAAGTTTGAGTCTCCTTTAATTGCGAACTCATCTATGGAAACAGTTCGTCCAATGCCAGTTTCGCAAAGGAACAATAAGTCAGATTTAATTGGAATTCAACCTCTGAAGGTTGGAACGTAGATCTCTGAGGTGACCTGGGAGTGGGGGGTCTACATTGGGAGTTGGAGTTTTGGGTTTAATCTTGTTTTGTTTCTTGAGATTTTTCATTTTTGAGGGTTGAGAGATGTGGAAAAGATCAGCAGAGTTGTTAGAGCAGATCAGAGGGGGGGGGAAGGAGCAAGGAATGATTTTTGCAATCATGTAAAGAAAAAGCTGTAACAATTACCCACTAATATGGCATTCAGAGGCCCGACTAGAAGCTAATGCATGGTCTATAAACCATTCACCAAATGGCAATACAGCAACCCCAGTACTTTGCACCTGCTAATAGAACTGTCTCCTTGGTCATCAATCCAAGTTTCGGGTTCCTGACTATTAGGAGGATAACGTCAGCCAGGTAAAACGTTTATCTCCAGCACCCTTATTAGTGACATGGCTACAAGGATAGAGTCTTGTTTGACGGAATCTGCTGAAAGCTGCAATGAAGATTCATCCCAAGTAAACGATCAACAAGTCTCAGGTTGTATTTCCAGGCAACGGCAACTTTTATTCCAGACCAGCCTGAGTGCCCTGCATTGCCCGGGTGTTTGGAGGTGTGTGTTGAGCAAAAAAAAAAAAAAAAAAAGTGGTAGTAGGCAGACAGGCTCGAACCCATACCGCAAAAGAAGAAAAGAACGTGGGGAAAAAAAGACCCCCAAAAAAACCGTGACGTCTTTGCCATTGCATCCATCGCCAAACCAGAAGTGGCAAAGGTTTAAATTAAGGCTAGTCAATCGAAAAGAGGGGATGACTTTCGAAAATATCAGCAACAGAGGTGACACATCCCTGTAGAAAAGTGCCCAGTAGTGGGTGAAGGAATTAATATTTTTAGCCAATTTTTCGATATTTGTCGTCTGAAGGGTCGAGCTTCAAAATGATACTGATCTTGTGAAAATCCGTCGCCTCTGTCAAGGTTTTAGGCAGACATACATTTAAACAAACAGGTGAGATTTATATTATAGATATTTCAACTTGGGAGTTGCATGCTTTCTTTATTCTACATTTTTGCTATCCTCTTCCCTGATAGCTTCCCCAGCGTAGAGGAGCCATTATGACTAGTCGCTAGCCAACCTCAGTCAATAACTGACTCCCCTCATCTGTTCAACTCGACTGCCAAATCTAATTTTCTCACAGGTTTTTCTCGGTTTTCTCCTGACAATTGACCCTGCTATCTCAACTGTTTTACATCTACTTTTAACCAAGAATTCTCATCTATTCTATCAACGTGACCAATCAAGACCTTTCTATACAGTCTAGATGCAATCTTTATCCGATATCAAATCTAAGCTTGCATTTTAGACTGACATCATACATCCCTCATATAATTCTATCCATGCAACACATATCGTCAACTCTCACTGGCTAGGTTTCACTTCACTACGTTATCATACTATGCCTGACAGACTCTTTTCTTGGTTGACAACAGAAATGCTCAGCTGATGAGTGATGGCAGAAGTTCCCTGAATGGAAGTTTTAAGTCTTGCTAGAATCACGCAAACTTCTGCTCTTCCTTCTGCTCTCACCAACTTCTCCCCCAACCCTTAATTTTTTATTTTTCACGATTGAAAATGATGTTCTTATATGTCATGCTAAAATAAGCAAAACATTTAAAATGATCAATAAGATTAACACTTTATAACCGGAATTATGATGTAGATGTTAAAAAAGATTTAATTTTAGATGGCAGCATACTAAATGTAAGCAATGGACAGTTGCATCTACTCACATACGGAACTAATACAGGGTGACCAAAAAAAACGGGCCCCAACTCTAATTAGGCCCTGTTTCTTAGTGTTCTGTCCGAATGAAATGAAACTTTGGTCATCACTAGTTTATTATATTCAAAACATCACATTGAAACACTAGGGTCTTTGGCCTTTTTTTTTCTCCGTTGACTGTAAAATGCTCAGAAAAACAATTGGATGTCCTGTTTTTTTTTGGGGTCACCCTGTACATACAAGGCGTGTTTGAATCAATTCCCACTCTATTTATGCCGTTACATTCATTTATTAACGACTGAACGAATTAGTTCAAGCAGATCATGAAGGGTTAAAAGTAAAAATCAATTTCATCATAAATTGCAGTTTCATTATGTTACATCGTTCATTTTTACTGCTTTTATATGAAAAAAAAAAAAAAAACGATTTGCGATTCCCCTGTTTTCTGAGTACTTTCTGTTATCAATGACAAAAATACAAAAATGGTTAATTTTAATAAGTTCTATGTTGTCTTCCTTTCAATCATTTTTTTTTTGTAATTGTTGCATACTTTAACATAACACGTAATTACATCAATGTGTATTTACTTGAAATGTGAAATTGTGACAAAAAAAACAACAAAAAAAATAAAAATAATTTTTTTTTTTTTTTAATGTAGCAAAATTCGAAAACTTAAATATTGAATTTTAAGTGAAACTAGTGGAATTTCCTGAATTGTTGTCATGTCGTAGTCATGAAAATATCCAAAAATTAGAAAAAATGATAAGGTAGAACATTAATGAAAATAGTTTTTGGAGACAATTAGCAAAAATTTTGTTTTGCAAAAAAAATAAACAAAAATAATAAACAAAAAAAACTGGAGAGTTCTAATCGTAATAAAAGGGAGGTAAATCTTTTCTTAAAACAAAATCTTTGGCCAATTTAGCAAAACTTAATTTTTGCTGTCTTTGAAAACTGTTTTCATGAATAATTAATTTATTACCTTATCGTTTTTTGTTAGTTTTGGATATTTTCACTACTGTGACATGATAATTTTCCCTAATTTTCCACTATTGGCTTCACTTGAAATTCAATATTTTCGAATTTCGCTACAACAACAAAAAGAACTAATTTAAAGAAGTGAGAACAGCAAATGTTATTTAATTTTTTTTTCTGAGGCTTTCAGCATAAAATATTTTAAAAAATATTTTAATTTTACAAAATTAAAAAAAAAAAAAGAAAATTAATAATGAAAACAGTAAGGTTTTATTTTTTTATTGTAAAATATAAAAAAAATAATGTTCAACAATTTTTTTTTTTTTTTTTTTTTTTACATAAGAAATTGTGATTAAATGTTCCTGGGGGAGAGGAAGGAGAATGGGGCAGAGTATCCACAACCATAATGTGACTTTATGCCACATAATATGCAAGTAAGTTCATTAAAGAGCAACACAAACTGTGCACTCAAAAACATGTAGTCTTATATCAGACTAGTTTGAGGTCAATTTATCAACGATTATTCAATATTATTTGTAACAACAAATCTTTTTTGCTATGAGCAAAGTGTAGTACCTGTTTTTTGTCTTTTCTAGTCTTGATCAGTAAAGAAATCCTTCTAAACTTCGGTAATTTTCATTTTTGTCTCAAATCTAGAGTGGCCTATTTTTGGAGGGATGGGGTAGCTGGAGTTTCTCCACATTTTGAGAAGGCAAGTAAACCGGAACTTGACTTTCTTTAGGCGCATTTTGCTGAACCTTGGAGGTAGATTGTTTTCGTTCTGACAGTCATGATCATGAAAATGTCTTAATTTTTATTGTATTCTTAGTATCGTCTGTAGTGTGGATTGAACCTTCAGCCTCTTGAAGAGGATTAGAACTGATTGTACATAACACCTTTATCCGTTGCACCATATGTCTAATAATCAACCTCCGTGGATTAAATAAAGGATTCTGTTCAGAATTCCACATAAAAATTTCAGAGTGCAACAAGATACACTTGAAGAATGTTGGAGGTTACATCAGCCGAAACGCTGTGAAAATAACATTGAAAACGAAAATCGTAGAAAAACTCATCCAAACAACAATTATTGTTTTTGTTCTCTTGTATTTTATCAAATAATAGGATTCTTTTGAATATATTTCTGCTTCTTATTTAAAATTCAACCTAATTGAAAAAAACCCCAAAACTACAGAAAACTATGTGATGTACATACTTGTTACAAAACAAAAATGGCATATTCCAAAAGTCACATAAATTGATCAAGTAGTTTCATTTTTATATATTAAAAAAAAAAATTCATTTTTAAACGATTTAAAGTGATTAATATGAAATCAGTAGCATTATATTAGCCTGATCTCGCAAGTTTGAATATTGTGGACTTATCTGTCCTTGTTTGTTCTTCAGGATGGCGACAAGACAGTAATTTTTTTTGGCTTACTCATCAAATTTTATTTTCTTAGTTAAAATAAAACCACTGGATCAATTCACTTGATTTTTGGAATATGACATCTTCGTTCTTTGATGGGTATGTACATCATAAAATTTTTTTGATTTTTCTTCGTTATGATAGCAAAAATCAGTCAGTCGAAAAATTGAGTTTTTATTAAAAACAATAACTATTTTTATGCCAATTTCAACTAGCAGCAATGATATTTACTTAATTGTTATGTCATAATTAGTAAACTATTACTGGAATATTACAGAAAACAAGTATTTCCATGATTCGATGAGAAAGCGATTCTGCCATGTTTGTTGGTAACATGACGAAAACACAAGAGAAATCATTATTTTCTCCTGAATTGACCTAAGGTTTTGAAAGTTTTCAGAAATTAATTACCTCCCCTGCTTTTATGCTTTTCTGTTTATGTAAGCAAAACTTGCAGATTTCTTTGAAAACTTTTTTTTTTTTTTTTTTTTTTTTTTTTTTAAATAATTAATTTTCTACCTAATTGTTTTTTGTAACTTTTGGATATTTTTATTACCATGGCATGACAATTAAATAGATAACATTGGTTTTACTTGAAATTCAATACTTTGATTTTCGAATTTTGTTATCGTAACGAAAAAAAAAAAAAAATTATTTTCTGTATTTTTGTTTTATACTTTTCATTTTTTTATACTCACGTTCACGCTTAGCAAGGCATATTGCTACTTGAACGTAATATTTTTTAAATTTGAGACCAGGCCTAGGAAAGATTAACAAGATGTTGGTTTACGTTATACTTAAACTTCTGCATATCAGTACAGTCAGGGAAGCAGGTAGTAGGAAGGGAATTCCAAAGTCTCCCTCTTTGAGGGAAGAAACTATTAGAAGAGAAAGCTTTCTGGCATTTAGGGACCTCAGCAGTGATTTTGTTACTAAACAGGTTTGTCGGGGATATGTATGTCGAGGGGGCACAAGTGCAACGAGTTCATCAGAGCACATTCTGTTAAAATATTTGTAAAACAGATACAGAGATGCAACATTGCAACAATGGGACAGGGGTTGGAGCTTAGTTGACAAAGTGGGATATATTAGATTGAAAACTTTTTTGGACCCTATCCAAGAGGGAGAGATTAGTGATAAATGCACCAGCCCAGATGTGGCAACGATACTCCACGCATGGGTGAATGGTGATCTTGTAGAGGTACCAGATACTTTCAGGTGTGAGTAGTCTTCTAGCTCAATAGAGGGAACCCACCTTCTTTAGGTTGAATTCTGAATAAGAATCATACATTCTATTATATAACTCTTTCTGAAAAGAACTTAAGCACTTCCTAGTGCAAAGCTCATGTTTTGTAATTGTTGTCGGCATGACCGTTTTTGAAAAGTTGATTTTTATGTGTGTATATATATATATATATATATATATATATATATATATATATAGAGAGAGAGAGAGAGAGAGAGAGAGAGAGAGTCAACAAAATATTTTCCTGCTAAAACTGTATTAATAATTTGAAAAGTATATTTTTTCTAAATGTATAAAACCAATCTGAGGAAAAGTCTGAAAAAAATCCTCCGAATCCACTGGAGAAAGGAAAAGTATTGAACTTTTGGCAACAAGCAAATGGCAAAATTGTAGTATAATTAACGGTTAAGAAATCATAAAGGAAACATAAAAACAATTTATATGAAACAAAGAATTTAAGTTCTCTATCAACCCATATACTTTTTACATGTGGAAACTATAACATAATTTTATTTCTATAATCGGGTGTCTTGGTTTTGTTTGGTTGTTTTACAGCATATCAATACTTTTTGGATTGTTTAAATGCTGAATCTACAGTGCTCTACGGACAGATTTTATCTTTAGTTGACCCAAATATTTTCATTAACTAGCCAAACAGAGAAGTTATCAGCCGAACTCACATGATTTTTGGAATATAACCTCTTTGTTCTGTGACAAGTACGTACATCATACAGATTTTTCTGTATTTTTAAAAAAAATAATTTTAATTCTAAATATGCATCTAATCTTATGTTAAGACTTGAACGTATAAACATTCCAATTATTCAGATGATTTTTAAAATAGCCTCCATTAAAAAAGGAGTATATTGTTTTATTAAATGTTTTATTGTTTAAATAATTTGACTTCGTTTTATGAAAAAAATAAAGGTTGAAAAGATATTTTTCACTCAGTAATGATATTTGGAAGATTGTCGGTAAAAAAAAACCACAATCAGCAAAAGATAAGCGTTTTATTATTTCTAGTCGTCACTTTGGAAAAAAAATCAATCGCAAATGCGATTGTTTCACTTGCAACGTAAAGCCCTGTTCTGTCAACAATAATTTTGAAGAGTTCTTTTAATAAAATAAAAAATAACATATCAACCAAAGTAATGGCTTTATCTTTAAGGGGATTAAGTGTACTTTTACAATGATTTTTGTTAGCCACTCAGACTTAGGATTAGTGGTAGGGTAAGTATATTTTTTTTTTTTAACTATCTTTCAGCATGAATTTAACTAAAGTAATGCCTTACATGGTCAGCGATTTTGGTTTTAGTGGGAAAATAAAATACATAAACTTCAAAAATAATTTCTGAAATAAAATAAAAACTTATACATGTCAGTAGTTAAGTACATTCTACTGCATTTGGTATAAGTTTTTTGTTTATGTTTTCATAACTGTTAACTATACCCACAATTTTATCCAAGTAAACGTCCATGTGAAAATTTCCAAAAGTTCAAGGGGAGGGAAAAAAAAAATTATTTCAAAAATAAAATTCAAGACGTTATTAACTTTTCAGCTGGTAAATAAGTTCTTTGAGATTCTGTCGTCTTTTGCAAATACAACTCATAGTAATAGCAGTTTCCAACGGAAGCATGCATGCTTCGACAAAAGTCCGAATAAGATGTTCACATACGATGATAACATACATGCCACAGTCATAGCCTGAAAAAAATACAAAATTCAATTTGAATTATAATTTATTTTTTAAAGTTGGATTATTTTTTAATTTCAGTTAAGCAAAAAGATGAGGTATTGCATGTTGTGGAAATAAAGATACGTTTTTGATTTACTAAACACAATAAATATATTTTCTGGTAATGTGGTATCTAAGGTAAATCGATAATGATACAGCATTAGGTTGATTGAGATTAATTATATAATAGAGCCAATTTTAATTTACGGTAGCTTTAAAGTGAGCGAGTTTTAATTTAGAGGAGTTTAAAAGTGAGCGAGTTTTAATTTAGAGGAGTTTAAAAGTGAGCGAGTTTTAATTTAGAGGAGTTTAAAAGTGAGCCAGTTTTAATTTAGAGGAGTTTAAAAGTGAGCCAGTTTTAATTTAGAGGAGTTTAAAAGTGAGCGAGTTTTAATTTAGAGGAGTTTAAAAGTGAGCCAGTTTTAATTTAGAGGAGTTTAAAAGTGAGCCAGTTTTAATTTAGAGGAGTTTAAAAGTGAGCCAGTTTTAATTTAGAGGAGTTTAAAAGTGAGCCAGTTTTAATTTAGAGGAGTTTAAAAGTGAGCCAGTTTTAATTTAGAGGAGTTTAAAAGTGAGCCAGTTTTAATTTAGAGGAGTTTAAAAGTGAGCCAGTTTTAATTTAGAGGAGTTTAAAAGTGAGCCAGTTTTAATTTAGAGGAGTTTAAAAGTGAGCCAGTTTTAATTTAGAGGAGTTTAAAGGTGAGCCAGTTTTAATTTAGAGGAGTTTAAAAGTGAGCCAGTTTTAATTTAGAGGAGTTTAAAAGTGAGCCAGTTTTAATTTAGAGGAGTTTAAAGGTGAGCCAGTTTTAATTTAGAGGAGTTTAAAAGTGAGCCAGTTTTAATTTAGAGGAGTTTAAAAGTTAGCCAGTTTTAATTTAGAGGAGTTTAAAAGTGAGCCAGTTTTAATTTAGAGGAGTTTAAAAGTTAGCCAGTTTTAATTTAGAGGAGTTTAAAAGTTAGCCAGTTTTAATTTAGAGGAGTTTAAAAGTTAGCCAGTTTTAATTTAGAGGAGTTTAAAAGTTAGCCAGTTTTAATTTAGAGGAGTTTAAAAGTTAGCCAGTTTTAATTTAGAGGAGTTTAAAAGTGAGCCAGTTTTAATTTAGAGGAGTTTAAAAGTGAGCCAGTTTTAATTTAGAGGAGTTTAAAAGTGAGCCAGTTTTAATTTAGAGGAGTTTAAAAGTGAGCCAGTTTTAATTTAGAGGAGTTTAAAAGTGAGCCAGTTTTAATTTAGAGGAGTTTAAAAGTGAGCCAGTTTTAATTTAGAGGAGTTTAAAAGTGAGCCAGTTTTAATTTAGAGGAGTTTAAAAGTGAGCCAGTTTTAATTTAGAGGAGTTTAAAAGTGAGTCAGTCTTCATTTAAGGTAGCTTAAAATTAAAAATAAAGTTAAATGTGTTTTAAATGGATTTTTGTAACAAACAGAAAATTTCCCAGTACAATATTGTGCAATCTCTGAGGTCAGACACTTGTTAGCAATATTAGGTATCAATAACAAGTTTACCCGATTGAAAACAAGAGAGAAAAAGAAACAACAAAAAAAAAACTCTGAGAATAAGGATAGGCAGATTAATATATGGAAGCTTAAATAAGTAGGAGGCATAGAATGGAAGACTTCCCATTGAAATAATTTAATTACAATCAAAAGTAAAGAACTTTTGAAGTTCCAGCAATAAAAGAATAGAATTCATTATCGATTTTTGGTGCATATTTAAAATTACACTTTTATAAAAAAAAAAAAAAAAAATATACAGAAAAATCTTTATCATGTACACATTCGTTATGGAAGAAAGTTGTTATATTCCAAAAATCGTGTAAATTGATCACGTAATTTTTGTTTATTATTATTTAAGAAAATCAAATTTGATGATCTTTAGCAAGTATTTTTGCAGCCACTGATGATCTCTTAATTATGGAGAAACAGAAAAAAGATCTTGTTAGTCAAATCGAGTTGTCTGCCCTTGAATTTTAATGCATCATAAAAATACATGGTGCGTACTGCTGGTCTCATCTGGCTTCTCATAAAATTTGATTTTCTTAAATAAAAAAAAAAAAATTTTTTTAACTACTTAATAAATTTGTCATTTCTTGGATATGACATCTTCATTCCGTGATGGGTCTCTCTCTCTCTATCTTGGCAACCCCTCCGGTAGTTGTGTTCTGATTTTGTGCAGAGATGGCCAACAAGGCCGATCCTGGCTTAAAACTGCCTTTCACAGTGTGGTCAGATTGTTCCATTTCCATTTGGAGGGTTGGCTTGCGAGTGTTCTTTTCTCTCTCTCATTCTCTTCTTGAGGTCCACATGTTGGTTGGCCTCAAATTGGCTGTGCTTTTGGCAATGGTCTACTTCCAGATTTGCATGTTCTTGGCCTTGGTCTCCCACCTGCTCATATTGATGCCGCACTTCTTCATGTTTACTTTCAGAAGATCCTTTCATTGTGTCTTCTGACCATATCCAGTGGACTTTCCTTCTTTTAGCTGCTCATAAAAGAGTTGTTTTGGTAACTGGGAATCTGACATCCTGACAACATGGCCCGACCACCTCAGCTGGTTCCTAATGATGATGGCTTCAAGGCTGGTGATGTTGGCATCCTGGAGGACACTGAGGTTGGTGCAATAGTCCTCCCAGGAGATATTCAGAATGTTCCGCAGGCGACTTTGGCAACGGATTTGATGTATGTGTTCCATTTTAGATCAGGAGTAAAAGGTCAAGCTCAGAAGTTTGTCAAAACATGGAGCCTCCCCAAGACGAGAGCCATTCATTTCAATTGATGTCAGATGGGGATCAGAGCATTGATGATGTAAAGATAGAAACTTAGTTTTAGATGCATTAAAATTAACCAGCCATCTCTTTCCTTATTGTACCAGGTGATGAAGATCAGAAGAGAGAGAATCAGAGAGAACTTCATTGTATACGGCCTTTGATGTGCTACCATAGATGGTAGTGTCGTTAGCATAAATGTCTACACATGATCTAAGGATGCGATTTGGAAGATCATTGATGTAGATCAGGAAGAGAGTTGGGCCAAGGACGGACCCCTAAGGGACTCCAGCATTAACACTATGAGCTTCTGATTTCTGCCCCTCAACCACTACTCTTACGAACCTATCAAGAGAAATAATTTAATAATTAAGACATTTCCAGCTATACCATAGCTGGAGATCTTGTAAAATAGACCTTTATATCATATCCTATCAAATGCCTTAGATATGTCTAGAGCAAAAGCCTCTGTCGAGAGATTCGCTAACCCTATGAGATATAACCATAAACACATCTCCTGTAGATCTAGCAGAACAGAAACCATGTCAGTAAGAAGGTTATTTTTGCTGAGGTGGTTGACTAATACTCTATTTAACACAGATTCCAGTAACTTACTCATAACACACAGAAGACTTATTGGTCTGTACTGAGAGGGAGATGACCGATCACCTAAATTCTTAAATACAGGGCATACGGATGAGATTTTCCAGGATGTTGGGAGGCAATTTTCCTTAAGACAATGCTTAAACAGCTTTCAAGTATGGGAGCTAGTTCTGGTTGAGGGTTTTTGAGCACTATAATAGGAATGCCGTAAGGGCCAGTTGCTTTACTGGAATCAAGGTTTTTGATTAGCTTGGCAACATCACGTACAGATATTTGTATGTTGCATAGCATGTTTTTCGATACAGAAGGAAATACACGGAGTTGGCAGCCTTGGTCGCATAGGGTAGAATTAGCTGCAAAGTTCTTGACAAAGAGTTTGGCTTTGTCTGATGCTGACGAGATTACCTCAGGTCCATTGATGATGGTTGGGATAGAGCACACGCTTCTGTTCAGGATTCTATTTGCTAATACTGGTGGGGACCAAGTCGCAGCTCAGCTACTTTGGACTTGACGGACTGAGCATACAACTCTCTTGTGTTCTTCATTACATTTTTACAGTGGTTGCTGGCACTCCTGAAAGCGACTTTAGTTCTAGTACATCTGTTATGTTGGAAGCAATGGAGAAAGTGATTTCTGTGCACAATGGCAGCAGCATATTCCGGAGAGAACCACGGCTGGCTGTTAGGTTTTTGCTGGAATTTTTTGGAGGGTATGAAACCGTCTATACCTACAATTAATCATTCCATCAGGTCTGATACTATAGAGGACACATCCTTTTTAAACATGGAATGCAGTGGTAGATCTGATATAAATGTACGGAAGCTATCCCAGTCAGCCTTAGTGTATCGATATACTGTACGATGGAGAGGTATGTCTGATGATTTATTACATTTCGTTTTTATTTTAACTGATACAACAGAGTGGTCGGAAGATCTTAGTGGAGACTGAACAGAAAATGAACATAGCTCAGGGCAAGTTGTGAGGAAAAGATCTAGGAGACTTGCATAATGACCGTCAGTATTGGGCACACGGGTGGGTTTGCAAACAATCTGAGTGAGGTCATAAGCAACAGAGAAATCATGACAGAACCTCCCCTCATCATCTTGTTTGAGTGGATTAACCATTCCACACTGTGAACATTGAAGTCTCCACAGACATGAGTGTTAGCCGAAGGACGAGCAGATAGGATGTGGTCAATTTTCGCAGATATGCTCTTAAAAGTAGTAACTCTGCTATTGTAGGGGCAATAGAGGGCAAATATAAACACAATAGTGTGAGCAAGTGCTATTCGGAAGCACATATAGAGTAAATTTGGGTCTTCTCTGGAGATGTCCCTACCACATGGAAAACCATCTTTTATGTAGGCACATATTCCATGCCCATGGAAATCTTGGGGGTCAGATTTGGATGTTAAGTTAGAGTATCCTTTAATTACAAACTCTTTTAGGGAAATAGTCGGTCCAATGCTAGTTTCACTCAAGAATAATAGGTCTGGTTTAGTCTCCTGTAATTGGGTTTCAACCTCTGGAAGATTGGAACATAGACCCCTGATGTTGGAGAAGGAGACATGGTAGTGGGGGTCTACGTTGGAAGTTGAAGATCTGGATTTAATCGTATATTTTTTCTGGAAGCTTTTCATGATGGAGTTTTCGGATTTGTGGAATAGGTCGACAGACTTGCTTAGGGGAGGGCAGAGAAGGAAAGTAAGAGAGAAAAAGAAATGAAGAAATATATTTTTTTTTGTAACACATAAGGTAAAGCCATAACAATTACGCAGTAATATGGCATCAAGAAGCCCCCACCAGAAGCTACTGCATGGTCCAGAATCCATTCACTTAATAGCATTACAGCAGCCCCAGTACTTTGCACCTGCTGATAGGACAGCCTCCTTAGTGGTTAATCCAAGGTTCGGGTCCCAGACTATCAGGCGGATAACGTCAGTCCAGTTAAAATGTTTACTTCCAGCACACTTATTAGTGACATGGCTACAAGAATAGAAATAGAAAATTTCCGACATCTGTCGCCTGTTCATGCAAAATACTAACCTAGAATATAGCTTTTTCTTCTTCCTTTGCCAGAAAAATCACTCATTAAAAAATGAGGACTGAGGGACAAATAAAGAGAAGCAAGAGTAACGGGAGCTGCCGATAACGCATCCTTTCTATAAGTGATGGGTATGTAAATCATAAAGATTTTTCGGTATTTTTTTTTTTTTTAAATAAGTGTGATTCTAAATAAGAAATGCTTTTCTCCTGATCTTTATACTCATGACTGTTGCAACTTTACGTGCTTTAAATCTTGGGTGGTGAGAGAAAATGTGCCGTGCGGTCAAAATACGAGAACGAAAAGCGAAGACAAAGACACGTGCATGAAAGAGCATTTTGACAGACATGTTCGACGCGTGAGTGATATTTTGAAACACAGTGAAATGCGTTGTTGGAAATTATTGGAATAAATGCTTTTTGTATTCACCTAGAAAATAATGTGGAGTTATATTTTTTTATGCCTTTGTTTGTTTGTTTGTTTCTGCGACGATATCAGACAATGTGTGAGTGTGGGTTTGAGTGGTTGAAATGTAACGACACTGTTAAAATATAATGGTTACGTTACAAGTTAAAAATAAAACTATTTGATCAATTTACATGATTTTTGGAATATGATAGTTTCGTTCAGTGACGGGTATGTACATCATAACGATTTATGTACTTTAAAAAATTTTTTTTATTTAGGTTGAACTTGCACTGGAAAACCCTTAAATAACTCATGGACTCAGGTAGGTCCCTGATGTTACTTGTCTGGTGGAAAAAGTGAGTCTTGTTTTTTTTTTAACTTGGGCGTCACCACTTATCAAGGCCTGAAAGCCACTTGAGGATAAGGGTTAATGAATGTCAGGTGATAGTGGAGTAATTGTTAATGGTGTAAATTGGATAGAATTTGATTATTTACAGTGATGGCTTGTTTACATTGGATTTGAAGGCTTCCATGTTATATTCAACTGGGAAGCAGGACAAAGGAAAGAAGCTTTGTTCATACAATCTGCGTTTTTAGATTTAGGCACAGATATAGATAGTGGGGGAAATCGTTTATAGTGATTGTAGCTGGACAAGTGTTTTTGTGAAAATTTGACAGGGAGGAGCCATAGATTGGAGTTCAGTCGAGCACTTATCATGAAAATAACAATAGAGCAGAGATAGGCTTGCAACATCTCTTCTGTGAGAAAGACGCTATAGGAAAGAGATAAGGACATCACCTGCTAGGTTTCGAAGCTGGTTTTAAACTATCAAGACTGGATAAGGAATGCCGAGCAGCTCCTGCCCAGAAATGTCAACATGTCAACAGTACTCCATTTTAGGGCGTACCTGGCTCTTATACAGATAGAGGATTGCATTGGCAGTGAGATACCTGCTAGAACGGTAGAGTGATTCAATCATTAATCCAGTGATCTTGGCAACAGATTTGATGGATGTGTTCCATTTCAGATCAGGAGTAAAGGTCAGCCCAAGAAGCTTCCCCAATGTACTAATGGTTTTTTTTAGGGGGGGGGGGGGGGCTCAGCCAGAAAATGAATAATGGTAAAACCAAAGGTGACTTCATCTAATGTTCAATAAATCACACACAAGAAAAACTTTTTAAAAAAATATGTCTCACTGTTTTCTTGTTGTGGGCAGGGCTTTTGTTGGAAGCAGAATTTTTCAGGTCCTTTAAATGAAATAGAAAGAAAAACATTTCCAATATAAAAATAAATATCATTTGCATTTTAGAATGGACATAAAAATGAATAAAATGGTGAAAAACAACAGTGAATTTGCACAATTTTCTTATTTCAATACAAGCTAGACCAAAAAGCTGTTGGAACAGCTCGCGATATCAAAGAAGCGTTTGGCCCAAAAACCACCACTGACTCCACAGCACAATGGTGGTTTAAGATATTTTGTGGCAGCTACGAGAGTTTTAAAGATGAGACTAGTGATCAGCTATTGGATGTTCACAACAATCAATTAAGAGCTTTGGTTGAATGAAATCCACATGCAACTGTTTGAGAACTTGCTTCTAAATTAGATGTAATGTATACAACGATTTCCAGCCACTTGAGAAAGATTGAAAGGACAAAAAAAACACTTGATGGTTGCCTCACAAAGAGAACAACCAAAAAAAAAAAAAACCCGCTGTTATGAAGTGTTATCTTTCCTTCTTTTACACAAAAGAAGGACCCGATTCTCGACCAGATTGTGACTTGTGATGAAAAGTGGGTTCTTTACAACAACTGGCAACACTCAGCTCAGTAGTTATATGCCGACAAAGCTGAACGACACTTCCAAAAGTCAGAGTTGAACCAAAAGAAAGTTATGCTGACTGTTTGGTGATCTGCGACCGCTTTCATCCATTAGATTTTTGAAGACAGGCGAAACGATTAATGCGGAAAAATACTGTCAACAAGTAGATAAAATGCATCAGAAACTTCGACAACATTAGTCAACAGAAGCCCATTTCTCCTCTACGACAATGCCTGACCACATGTTGCTAAACTGACCCTGCAGAAGTTGAACAGATTAGCCTATCTGCCTCACTCGCCATACTCTCCAGACCTCTCACCTACCAACTACCACTTTTTACAGCATCTCAACAACTTTCTGTGTGAGTAATACTCCAAAAACCTAAGCGATATCAAAAATGCCTTTAACGACTTCATCGCCACCAAATCACAAGAGTTTTATGTTACTGGCATAAATACACTTGTTTTGTGTCGGCAATAGTGTGTTGATTATGATGATGCTTATTTCAATCAATAAATTTTCGTTTAAAATGAGATATGTTCATCTGCATTTAAAAATTAAAACCTACAAGAACTTTCTTGTCAACTTGATATATATATATATTATAAATATCTGCATTTTGGAATGGATATAAAAATGAATAAAACTTGATTATATTTTCTTAAGATACAAGAGATGTGTGTGTGTGTGTGTGTATTTTTTGTTTTGTTGGCCTGATTGTAACAACTGTATGCTGACGATGACTTTTCATGAATGTTTTTGAAAATATATATTTTTGGAATTGACACAAACAATTGTCTGATGATAAAGTGTTTTTGTATGAAATCTGAAATATTTTTTTAATTATTATATACTAGCCTGGGTACCCAGCATTGCCCGGGTGTTTGGAAGGTGTGTGTTGAGAAAAAAAAAAAAAAAAAAAAAATTTGGTAGTAGCCAGGCAGGAACGAACCTGTACTGCGAAGAAGGAAAAGAATGTGAAAAAAAAAAAAAGATACGTGACATGTTTGCTGTTGCGCCCATCACCAAACCAGAAGTGACATAGGTTTAAATTAAGGCTCGACAATCAAACAGAGGGGATGATTTTCGAAAATACCAGCGAAAAAAGAGACCCCTCCCTGTAGAAAAGTACCCAGTTGAGAGTGAAGGAAAAAGAGGTGAAATAAACAAAAAAACAAATGCTCTTATCTTATTACTGGAATAAATGCTTTTTGTATTCACCTAGAAAAAATGTAGAGTCATGTTTGTTTGTTCCTGCAACGGTATCAGACAATGTGTGAGTGTGGGTCCAAGTGGTTGAAATGTAACGACACTGTTAAAATATAATGGCTACGTTACAAGTTAAAAATAAAACTATTCGATCAATTTACATGATTTTTGGAATATGATATTTTCATTCAATGACAGGTATGTACATCATAAAGATTTTAGGTATTTAAATTTTTTTTTATTTAGGTTGAACTTTGAACTTGCACTGGAAAACCCTTAAATAACACCTGCACTCAGGTAGGTTTCTGGTGCTACTTGTCTGGTGGAAAAAGTAAGTCTTGTTTTTTTTTTGTTTTTTTTTTTTAACTTGGGTGTCACCACTTATCAAAGCCTGAAAACCACTTGAGGATAAGGGTTAATGAATGTAAGGTGGTATTGGAGTAATTGTTAATGGTGTAAATTGGATAGAATTTGATTATTTATAGTGACAGCTTGTTTACATTGGATTTGAAGGCTTCCATGTTATATTCAACTAGGAAGCAGGACAAAGGAAAGAAGCTTTGTTCATACAATCTGCGTTTTTAGATTTAGGCATAGATATAGATAGTGGGGGAAATCGTTTATAGTGATTGTAGCTGGACAAGTGTTTTTGTGAAAGTTTGACAGGGAGGAGCCATAGATTGGAGTTCAGTCGAGCACTTATGAAAATAACAATAGAGCAGAGACAGGCTCGCAACATCTCTTCTGTGAGAAAGACGCTACAGGAAAGAGAAAAGGACATCACCTACTAGGTTTCGAAGCTGGTTTTGAACTCTATCAAGGCTGGATAAGGCATACCGAGCAGCTTCTGCCCAGATATGTCAACATGACAACAGTACTCCATTTTAGGGCGTCCCTGGCTCTTATACAGATAGAGGATTGCATTGGCAGTGAGATACCTGCTGGAACGGTAAAGTGATTCAATCATTAATCCAGTGATCTTGGCAACAGATTTGATGGATATGATCCATTTCAGATCAGGAGTAAAGGTCAGTCCAAGAAGCTTCCCCAATGTACTAATGGTTTTTTTTAGGGGGGGGGGGGCTTAGATAGAAAATGAATAATGGTAAAACCAAAGATGACTTCATCTAACGTTCAATAAATCACGCACAAGAAAATTAAAAAAATATGTCTCACTGTTTTCGTCTTCTCGTGGGCCGGCCTTTTCTTGGGAGGATTTTTCAGGTGCATTAACTGGAATAGAAAGAAAAACATTTCCAATATGAAAATACATATCATCTGCATTTTAGAATGGACATAAAAATGAATAAAACTTGATTATATTTTTTGAAGATACCAGAAATATGCAGGAGTGCGTGTGCGTATATTTTATTTTTTCGCAGGCCTGATTGTAGCAAATCTGAGCTAATGAAGTCTTTTCATTAGTGTTTTTTAAAATATATATTTTTGAAATTGACAGAACCAATTGTCTTATAATAAAGTGTTTATATGAAATCTGGAATATTTTCTCAATTATTATATATTACATTATGAACTCAAATCATATGAGCTACTGCATAAACTTTTGTATGAATTAAAAAAAAAAAAATTATACATATATACCAGCAGAAACACTCTCATATTGCCTGAGATTGAATGAGGATTGCTACATTCTTTTGTTTTTAGTGCCGTCTCCTCCTATTTTGCCCTATGGAAAAAAGCTGAGATGTTGGAAAACTAAATTTCACATACGTAGAGTTTAAATTAAATTAAAATTAAATAACACTTCACATTTCAAACAAGTCTTCATTATAGTAACTTTACTTTATATATCATTTAAAGACCCTTTTTTTACTCAATCTAATCATTTAAATTACATTCGTTTAAAAAAAATTATGTCTTCTTTTCAAAATCTTGAATACAAGATGAAAAACAACAGCGAATTTGCACAATTTTCTTATTTCAATACAAGCTAGACCGAAAAGCTGTTGGAACAGCTCGCGATATCAAAGAAGCGTTTGGCGCCAAAAACCACCACTGACTGCACAGCACAATGGTGGTTTAAGATATTTTGTGGCAGCTACAAGAGTTTTAAAGATTAGACTAGTGATCAGCTATTGGATGTTCACAACAATCAATTAAGAGCTTTGGTTGAATGAAATCCACATGCAACTGTTTGAGAACTTGCTTCTGAATTAGATGTAATGTATACAACGATTTCCAGCCACTTGAAAGAGCTTGAAAGGACAAAAAAACCTTGATGGTTGCCTCACAAATAGAACCAAAAAAAAAAAAAAAAACCCGCTGTTATGAAGTGTTATCTTTCCTTCTTGTACACAAAAGAAGGACCCGATCGATTCTCGACCAGATTGTGACTTGTGATGAAAAGTGGGTTCTTTACAACAACTGGCAACACTCAGCTCAGTAGTTAGATGCCGACGAAGCTGAACGACACTTCCAAAAGTCAGGGTTGAACCAAATGAAAATTATGCTGACTGTTTGATGATCTGCGACCGCTTTCATCAATTAGATTTTTGAAGACAGGCGAAACGATTACTGCGGAAAAATACCGTCAACAAGTAGATAAAATGCATCAGAAACTTAAACAACATTAGTCAACAGAAGCCCATTTCTCCTCTACGACAATGCCTGACCACATATTGCTAAATCGACCCTGCACAAGTTGAACAGATTAGCCTATCTGCCTCAGTCACAAGAAAGAAAAGAACATCACCTACTAGGTTTAAAAGCAGGTTTTAACTATAAAGGCTGGATAAGGCATACCGAGCAGCTTCTGCCCAGATATGTCAACATGACAACAGTACTCCATTTTAGGGCGTACCTGGCTCTTATACAGATAGAGGATTGCATTGACAGTGAGATACCTGTTGGAACAGTAGAGTGATTCAATCATTATTCCAGTGATATTGGCAACAGATTTGATGTATGTGATCCATTTCAGATCAGGAGTAAAGGTCAGTCTAAGAAGCTTCCCCAATGTACTAATGGTTTTTTTTTTGGGGGGGGGGGCTTAGCCAGAAAATGAATAATGGTAAAACCAAAGGTGACTTCATCTAACGTTCAATAAATCCCGCACAAGAAAATTAAAAAAATATGTCTCACTATTTTTGTCTTCTTGTGGGCCGGCCTTTTCTTGGGAGGATTTTTCAGGTGCATTAACTGGAATAGAAAGAAAAACATTTCCAATATAAAAATAAATATCATTTGCATTTTAGAATGGACATAAAAATGAATAAAACTTGATATTTTTTGAAGATACTAGAAATATGCATGAGTGTGTGTATATTTTATTTTTCCGCAGGCATGATTGTAGCAAATCTATGCTAATGAAGTCTTTTCATTAGTCTTCATTATAATACTTTTACTTTATATATAATCTTAGGACCGTTTTTTTTGGTAAAAATTACATTTGTTTAAAAACAATTATATCTTCTTTTCACACCAGATGAAAAACAAGCACATTTGAACAACCAAAAAGAAAAAATGCTGTTATGAAGTGTTATATATATATATATATATATATATATATATATACACTTGTTTATTGTTATATAAACATGCTCACATCCCGCTGCTACAAATAGCCACTTGTTTCAATCAAACAACAGATATCATCAGGCAGCGAATTGACTATTCAAAAGTTCAATGAATAATCGTTATTCATTGAACTTTTGAATAGTCAAGTCGCTGCCTGATGATATCTGTTGTTTGATTGAAACAAGTGGCTATTTGTAGCAGCGGGATGTGAGCATGTTTATATAACAATAAACAAGTATTATCAGCTCTTTTTATTGAGCACTATCTAACAACCTCGTTGAATTCATTAGTCCATTACTTTTGAATATAAAAAAACCCGAGTAATATATATATATATATACACAAGGGCTCTATGGTTAAATTTATCTTTAGTTGATCTTTGACAACTAAAGTTTTTTGTTTACGATCACAACCTATATGGTTTTTGGAATATGACATCTTCGTTTCATGACGAATACGTACAATATAAAGATTTTTCTGTAGTTTTTTTTTTTTTTATATATATGTAATTCTTAAAATTTGCTATACTGTACTTTAAAAGAACCCCAAAATCTATTAAACTGTAGAAAGAGAAATAGCAAATAACTGTGCTCACAAAATAAAACTTACTCTAGGATAGGGATATAAAATAGCTTTAAAACTAACAAAAACAATAGAAAATAAACAAATAAATAAATTAAATAAACATGAATATACATAAACGATCACACATATATATATATATGTACATTTATATATATATATATACACACATATAAATGTATATATATGTATATTTATATTTATATATTAAAAAAAAAAGGGAGGAAAAGGTCTGCCTTAAACCACTAACGTAGTTCTAAAAAAGATCCTTTGTTCGATAAAATGCATACCCATTGGCTGATAGGAAGGTGCACAGTGGATACTAGAAAGCTGATTGGCTAACTAAAATCCTCAACAGAAGAGGACCGTATAAAAATGAGAAACAACCACAGAATTCGTGTATAAGCCTGACGAATCCTAGAGTGGATGAAACACCGAATATTCAGTGTAGCTTAATCGCCATATATATTTTATAAATTACTATATATGTACATATATATACACATATACATACACATACATATGTGTATATATATACACATGTATGTATATGTGTATGTATATATATATATATATATATACATACACACATGTATGTATATGTGTATATATATATACACATGTGTGTATATATATATACACATGTATGTATATATATATACAGACATGTATGTATATATGTATATATACACACACACAGACATGTATGTATATGTATATATATACACACATGTATGTATATGTGTATATATATATGCACATGTATGTGTGTATATATATACACATGTATGTACATCAGTGTGTATATATATAAATGTATATGCACATATGTATGTATACGTGTATATATATACATATATACATATATGTGTATATATATATACATATATATGTATATGTGTATATATATATACACATATATATGTATATGTGTGTATATATATATACACATGTATGTATATGTGTATATATATA